>NW_027103621.1:39997-95485 GCF_902728285.1 Clytia hemisphaerica
TTGAGGGCTATGCATGTTAGCCTCCACTGATGCAAGTTACCCAATCTCACGGTATTTTTCCTTTGTAAAAGGCACTTTTGTTTAACCCAAGAATGTAATAAGCAAACGATATCACTCTTATTTAAAAGCAAAACCTTTAACCCAAGAATGTAATAAGTATACACGTATTTCATAAGAACATAACTTTTACTAGGTCAGCGTGTTTCAAACACACTGTTGGCGACCACTTCAAAAAAAGGAGAGAAAACTTTCCGTAGTATTCATCAAGTATTGTTTGTGATTGATGTTGCAGAGTGCTCAATGAAACCAGAGCCAAGTAAAATATTAAAATATATCTTTCATCGCAAAATAAAAAGTACACTACTCCGAGTTTCGTGCTACTACTGCACTTTTCAAATGTACAAAATAAAATGAACCTATTAAGAAATTCTCTTCATTTAAAAAAGCTGAAAAATGTTTTAAAAATTGAGATAATTGGTGCAATAAAAATTGATGTATGTATAAAGGGCTATAAAAAGCTGAAAATGTTAAAAAGTTGAGATAATTGGTGCAATAAAAAAGGTTGTAAAAAATGTATGAAAAATGCTAAAAGTTAGTCCGGTGGGACTGCTTTAAAGTTTTTGAGAAGAAATTTATTTACATGACGGCATTTGGATATTAATTCCGAACGTTTATTAATTAAGTCAAGTTCTGACGTCATAATGTGAAATTTTTCTGTCAGGCACAAATTACATTGTTTTGAGCCATTGATGTAAGGATCATTTTGTGATGAAAAAGATCTTTTATTATTATATACCTGTAAGCACAAACAGCCAGTGAATAATTCCTCATATACCATGGCTATTATACCACGGTAGATTTTTTTTTTCAAATTTTGCTTTCAAAGTTTGATTTTTTTGTCGGTCTTGTTATTTATCAAAGAAATCTATTGTCGAATTCATACAATATTAAGCAGATATTCAATAGGTTTTCACCTATTGAATGAATATCTGCTTAATATTGTAGTATTCATCAGAAAAGAATCTTCACTTTTTCCTAACGGTTAGGCGAGGCCAATTTAATTTGTTGTTTTACGGGCCAAGCTTACCAAAAAAGAGGGTCGGTCGGCGAAAAAAATAAAAATAAGAGTAAAATTTCACCTATAAAATCTCCTAAAAAGGCAGCAAAAACTACTTCCCCTTGACAAAAGTGCGAAATAGAAAAAAAGACACAAATCGCTCGAATTCATGGATAAATTGAAAAATTGAACATAAAATTCTCGAAACCTTGAAAAAACTACAATGCAACGACTTCATTTTATAGATGACAAAAATTGCAACATCAATTCTGCGCGATGAACAATTGACGTCAGTCTTTCAAATCGTGTTGTTTTAGCGTGAACTTGTTCACGTGGCGGCATTTCGAAATCAGTTAATGTTACTTTTGATATATAAAAATTTGTTGTTCTAAAGATATGATCAATTGAAGAGAATGTGTCAAGAAAGGTGAACACATACCTTAACGCAATGATATTAAATTGGTTCTTGTAAAACTGTCAGAAGTCGAGTAAAATCAAGATGAAGTTATNGGCCAAGCTTACCAAAAGAGGGTCGGCGGCGAAAAAAATAAAAATAAGAGTAAAATTTCACCTATAAAATCTCCTAAAAAGGCAGCAAAAACTACTTCCCCTTGACAAAAGTGCGAAATAGAAAAAAAAGACACAAATCGCTCAAATTCATGGATAAATTGAAAAATTGAACATAAAATTCTCGAAACCTTGAAAAAACTACAAGTATTTTGAAAATTTGTTAGTCTGTAAAGCAATGAAAATAAAATGTACTGCCGAAATCAATTTTATTTTTATTTCGATTTTTGAAATTTCAGGGTCGGTCGGGCCCGTAAATTTTTATAACAAATATATACGATGCGGACCTTTGGCTGTTGCTTAGATCTGGACAGGAGACTCGACAGGTAACATCGAAAGTAAAAATTCGAGAAAGTAAATTAATTTACCTTAAAGGAAGAAATTTTGGCGGAAAGAAAATTTGGCGGATTTCAAATTAAGTTCCCGCCAAAATTTCTTTTTTCCGCCATCCGCCAAATTAAATTCCCGCCAAATTAAACATTTTGAAAATATGATCTCTTTTAAGATGTTTTTGCTATTTTTCGCTGTTTTGACGTCATCTTAAGGTTAAATTTTTAAGCGACCGCCAAATTTAGTTTTTTCGTCCATCCGCCAAATTAAATTCCCGCCAAAATTTCTTCCTTTAAAACTGAACTAACCATAATAAACATGGATAAAAGAGAGGAAGAGTCCAGATTTGGTGTAAAAAAATAAGATAAATAAACCGAATTAAAACAAAGATTCTTTTGAAGAACGACAAATAAAGAAAAGATAGCCACCCAGATTATATGGTTTAGCCAAGGTACATAAAGATGATATACCTCTACGCCCAGTATTGTCAATGCCAGGCTCAGCGTATTACAAAATTGCCAAAAAGACTGCAGATTGGTTAAAAGTCGTCCCTGAATGCAACATCGGCACCTCATCTCAAAGCATTTCGTCGGGTCTGAGTGAAATTGAACTACCCGAAGGTCACGAAATCATAAGTTTTGATATTGTGTCTCTTTACACTAATGTACGGGTCAATGAAGCTATCGATGATTGTACCGAATTATTATTTTCTGGTAGATACGAAAAACCTCCTGTTGATAAAGAAACATTTAGAGAGATGCTAAATATTTGTAGTTGCGATGTACTCATGCTCACACACAACGGTTACTATCAACAAACAAATGGGTTGGCGATGGGTAGTCCTCCTGCACCGATGCTTGCTAATGGTTGGCTCAGCAAGTTCGACCCTACAATCAAAGGAGAGGCAATGATCTATGAACGTTATGTTGATGATATCCTTATGGATATCTTGAGAACTAGTGCCACTACAAAGCTTGAAAGCATCAACTCGCTACATGTTTCATTAAGGTTCACAGAAGAAAGAGAACATAACGGTAACATTCCTTTTCTTGATATGTTGATTCAACGTAACGCGCGAAAACTGTCTTCTACCTGGTACACAAAAAGAACTGATACAGGTTTAATGATGAATTTTCTAGCACTTGCTCCAGTTAGGTACAAAAAGCTGTTGTTTCGGGAATGATTCACGTATTTACCGGGCATGTAGCTCTTGGAAATCTTTTCACGAGAGTTTAGAAAAAGCCAAAACAATCTTGATAAACAATCAATATCCTCGATCTTTTTATGATCCTATCATTGAGAAGACGCTCAATAAAATCATCGAAAAACCAGAAAAAAGAAGAAGATGATAACGATCTCACAAAGTTCTATATTCAATACCGTGGAAAAGTTTCTGATAAATTCGAAAAATTGCTAAGGCAATTAAATGCACCATGCAAAGTTGTTTTCACCACACGCAAGTTAAAAACGATCCTACCTTCATTAAAACCTAAGGTCGAAAAGCATCTACGAAGCAGTGTAGTTTATCTCTTTAAATGTCCGCGATGTAACGCTATGTCGGACAAACCGTTCGTCATCTGATTACACGCTTTAAGGAGCACACAAGGAGTCAAGTGGGAAAACATTTCATTGATTGTGGTAGAGAAATATCCCTTGAGGATGTCTCTATAATTGGTATGTCATCAAAGAATGAACAACACTTAATGACACTGGAAGCTTTGTTTATTAAAGACTTAAAACCTGAATTGAACACAAAGGACGAATACAAAAGCCGCACGTTAGTGCTAAAAATATAATTGTTCTTTTATTCATTTTTAATTTTTCGTTTTGCTTTATGTATTGGTTTCTAATTTTTTGATTTCTCGATTTTTTTTAAACATGTTTTTAGTATTTATGGGAAGGTTGTTGTATGAGGATGTTTTTTACGAAGTTGTATATATTTTGAATTTTCTACTGTTTTTAAACTGTTTTTATATTTGTTTTTAGATATTAAATCTGATGATGGGAAGAATCTCCCGAAATATATTATGAAAATAAAAATAAAATTGTTGGTCACACCCTTTTCAAACAAAAGATATGTTCAATTTACCTTTGTTATTATTTTTTTATTAACACTTTGCCTTCATTACAGTAATCAATCTGGACATACGCAAGGGTAAAGCGAGTCAAAAAATTTTTCAATTTAAAAACGAGATTTTACTTATATATCTACACGGTTAAAAACGCCCAAAGGTGGTCGATAAGAACAACAACTTGACCAAAATATATCACCAAGCTAAGAACATTTTAAGACTAGACCCAAACACCCAATTTGTTAAGAAATTGATCCAAAATACTCCTTTAATGGTGACATAAAAACATTTTAAGAAAATGCCTAAGAAAGCCTAAAACATTATAACAACATATGCAGGTTTCAAAAATTTTGGATGTTCTTATAGAAAAATGTGCACATTTTTCTCAAAAAGTTTGAGGAATGCTTCTTGTCACTTCAAACTTTCTTCAAAATCAAGATATCAATATTTGAAATTTTTGAAAATGGGTTCTGACACGGTTCTTACGTTGAAATTCCATTGTTTTCTTACTAAAAGTAAAAAACTTGTAACTTAAATAAATATCTCGTTATAGTTTGGCAAAAATATTTTGAGATTTTGCTCCGGGCAATAGACAGATCCCACCAGAGGAATGTAAAGAGATGGAAATACAGCTTTTCTGATTACTCAAAGTTCAACGATCACTTCTATTGAAAATTCTATTGTAAAAACGTTGATTAGGTCATTAAAAATTGAAGTCCAGAAAAGACGGCTCGCCATACAAATCTGACGACTTCTACATGATTTGAAGATAAAAATGAAATTTTTTTTTCCTTTTTTGCCGATTACTAGTACAATATTTAAGAATAAGGAGCAATATTTTTACCAATGTATAGCAAAAGAAATTCTTAAGGTATGTGTACACCTTTTTACCGATTTTTTGTCAAAAAAAAAAATTTCAGTCAAAGTGGAAGAAAAGTTACTGGATTTCATTTTGGTAAAATCGCGAACTTGAAATCTTTTTTTGATCCAGAGTTATAACCATTTAAATTTCAAAACATTTCGTTTTATGATGGATTATTTACTCAAATAATTGTCTCTTTCGGAAACAACAAAGACCAAAGAGAGAATTCAGCTGATGTTCATTTTCACCTCTACATGTTTTTTTTATAAGCAAGTGTATGCCCCTTGGTCAGGCCACGAGCCTTGTTTAAGTTCTCAAAGCATCCAGGCATAGTTTATGCTTATTATATGCTTAAGAATCATGCTTATGATAAGCGTTATGCTTATAAAAAAAAGTATTGAATAGTAATATTTTTGACACATTTCACTGATTTCTCAAATAAACAGCAATCATCTCGTTAAAAATTTCAAATTGATGTAGAAAAAAATCGACTTCATTCTTTTTTTATGAGATTCCCAAAAGATCAAACTTAAAAAGTGTCTTAGGATTTTATTTCTAACCGAGTTGTTTTTCCTCAATTTACAGATAACTGAAAAAAATCACATTTAAATTTTCTTTTTCGTTTTACAGAATTTAGGATTTAAAAAGTTAAAGTCAATCCCAAAAAAAATCACAAGACACTTTTTTAGTTCAATCTATTGGGAACATAGCATCGAAATTATTTTTTCAAAATTCAAAAGCTATGGGTGACTTTAACTTCTTTGAAGTAAGTAAGGTTAAAATTCTTAAGATTTTAATTATACCCTGCCCAGTTTTTTAAATTCAGCTGAAACTTTTACCATTAGAAAGAGAATATTATTGACTTTCAGAAAATATATACTTTTGATATATAAAAATTTGTTGTTCTAAAGATATGATCAATTGAAGAGAATGTGTCAAGAAAGGTGAACACATACCTTAACGCAATGATATTAAATTGGTTCTTGTAAAACTGTCAGAATTCGAGTAAAATCAAGATGAAGTTATGATTTTCTCGAGCTCTAGCTTTCCATGTTATGGTGTGGTCATGATGCGGTTATATCAGTAGAATCGCTAGGAAATTCTGAGCAAGAAGATATAGGTACCTTTTCGTAGGAGAAGCTTTCCCAAAATATAAGCCCTAAAAGTTTGCGCATAATCAGGCTTGAAACAAAAGAATTTTGTCACAACACGCTAATTATGCAGATTTTTTATAGCGACAACAAAAGAAACCTATTTACTTGACATAAACTCCCTTAAGGGCAAGCGACCTGGTATATGACGAGCCGTTTTTCCATTGTTTTCAAGAAGCTGTTTTTCCATCTCTTTACATTCCTCTGATAGAATGCACCCCCCCCCCTGAGCTTAGGGGGGCTATACCATTTTTGCTTAATTTGGGGCCGTATTTTTTTTTAAATACTGGGGGCTAGCTTGCTAGGGGGCTGAGTGTAATAGAGCTGGGGGCAGAGCTGATAGGTTGAAGATATTTTAAATTATGTTAAAAATCCATGCTGTGGGGAAGGTTTTATCCTTCTTGAAAAAAAATTTTGCATGCAAAATTTCTTTGATATTTTGCTTTGTGAAGGTGGAGGCTATGTTTCTAGAATTTAGCCGGGGGCTATTTTCCTTAGCTCCCCCCCTGAAAAATGCTGGGGGCTGGACCCCTCTGCACACTATGATATGTTACTGCCCAATTTTTTAATCTTTTGGGTTTTAAGCCTAAGAATGCTCTTATTTTCTCCATTTCGTGACCATTTTTACCCATTTCCCTGTAGAAATCGGATGTTTTTAAGTCCGCATAGCCTTGAAATGTTTTTAACTTGTTCTTAACATTTTGGCCATGAAAGCCTTATGTCCTTATAAAGAAAACTTGTTTTGAGATGTAAATTAAAGGAATTGATAATAATTATCTTCTCCTAAACACATTTATAATTTATAATATTATTTAATTGGGTAGAAATATCAAAGCCGTCTTAAAAAATAACTCCGAAAAGAGCCAATAAGATTCATAGTTTAGACTCATTCCAGCCCTTGGGGGGGGGGGTAAATAAAGTAATCAACATTTAGAAACTCTATGATTTATTTTCGTTCAATTCATTTTCTTTCTGACCAGTAGTACAATATCTAATTAATTTTCTTTGGCGTTAAAAAAGAAATACCCTTTCTTATATTTTTTGCGTTTATGCTCTAGTGTTGTCTTGATCGTGTAATGAAGTATATTTAATTGCGCTAAAATCATCTGCATCTCATCTTCGCCATACACAATACTAGGATCCAGATCTCTAACGGCCTTTTCGTAGATAAATCCATCAGGTGACAACAGGCTTTGGAGTTTTTCTCTACATTTTTTGTTTACATGTGCACCGTGTGGAGCATCTAAGTATTTGACGTGAAGTGGTACAAACCATGAAGGTCCGTACTGAGCATACATACGGCTCTTAGCATCTTTATGACATGATAATTTTTCAGAATCCATGTAACATGTGCATACAGATTTAAGGGTTGGTCTTGTACCTCCTTCCTCCATCATTTCATCAACCATGAAATCGTTAAAAACCATATGAACTTGTGGACAGCCCTTGACTGACATATGTATCTCAGCATTTTTGTAGACATTCGGATTCTTATACCTCGATATTCCATTTAAAACCTTACTTAATCGATCGTATAATATTTGCTGAGGTACATCAACATGTACGTCTATATCACCGTCTGAAGTTAAATAAGAACTTGCTCTTAAAACACCCAACTCTGTTCCACTTCTCGGGAAATAAATAGCTCCCATTTTATCCAACTCGTCCCATAATCGTTGGTGCATTTTTAAACATTTTGTCGGTGGTTTCAGCTCTTGTCCGAAAGTACAATTCGGACGGATAAAACTTGGGCCTGGTCGGACGGCGGGCTTCCACGATTTTTTACGATGTGGATAAAAGGGCCATGGGTTTTTTGGGTTCGGGTGCCACCATCTATAAAGTTAAGATGAAAGTAGATTATTAATCATTTTTAATAGACGTTTCTTTTTGATAAGAATAAGCTGTATAAGAACAAAAGGTTTCGATGACCAAAATGCTAAGAACAAGTTAAGAACATTTTAAGACTTTGTGGACTATATTTTTTAGGAAATCGCGACAAATAAAATGATATAAATAAGAACACTGTAAGAACATTTTTAGGTTTCAAACTCGTTAAGAACATCCGAAGGCTTTGGAAATTTTACAACTTTTTAGCTATTTTTATATTATAGCTCTTATAAAAAAACGTGTATGAAACGAGAACACTTATGTGATAATAAAACCTTTAACTTGGATTAAGAAAAATTGCTACCTGACACATTTATCGTTCCAATAATACTTGTCATTTCCGGTCAAATTGACTTTCTGCAGATGATGTAAATATCGTGGAAACCATTTCTGTCTCTCCAGTTTCTCAATTTCAACATATTTTGGGTATGGACAATCTCCTTTCCATGTTTGCTTGTAAACTTCAATTGGTTGGAACTCATCTGGTTGGAAATCATCTGGTCGACCCCTTATACAGTAGAAATTGTAAAGATTTTTCACAATAAAATGTATCTATTTTTTTATAATTTGCAATTATTTTTAATCCCTTTAAATTGCTTGAAATCCAGTACTTCCTCGCTCAGCATTGTTCATAAATTATTCTTTTTTAAGAGAATTTTGAGTCTCGTTGTTCTTATAAAAATTGTTCTTACTCATGATATGCACCACTCCAATGACTTCACGAAATTATGCAACTTTTCTGTTTTTGTTCCACCCAATACGTCACTTATTCTATTGTTTAAGTGGAAAATTTCAAAAGCTCTCTGAAGACTCTCCAGTTGTGCATATCGTGAATTAGTACTAGTAATCTCATGGTTATGAGGGTTGAAATTTCCTGAGTGCAACGAGGGAAATTTAAAACATTTCGAAATTTGACCGAGGGTAATTTATCCCGAATTTCACGAAAACAAGCATGGAATTCCTGCTTAATCTCGTGATTTGGATTGAAATTCTAACAATTCTGAAAGACGTCAACTTAACACTGGAAATCAATCTGAAACTTTAAAGAGAGTTCTCAAAAAAGTCATAGAAACGCGAATCGAGTTTTGATTGGATAGTATTTCATTTACTTAAGCCTTCGGCGTTAGCAAGAAATTCGAAAAAGGTGATGAATTTCCAAACGATGGAAACTTAACTTTGGAGGGTAATTACAAAAGCTAGGAGGGAAATTACAAGTTCGCGGGAAATTACAAATTAATGTAAGCAAAAAAGTCAATCGAATTTCAATCAACCATGAAATTACGAAAGAGAATGTAACTTACGTAGCTAAGTTCGTCCTCCATTTGATGTGCGGGGTGAGTTCACGTAATTCTTCTTTGTAGTATGATGACGTCACAACCAAAAAAGATAGTATGACAATTACAACTAGAATTTTAAAAATCTTTATTGATTTTTCATTATTCGTCATCTCCAATTATGTGTATTTAGACCACGCGTTGTTTTTTTTTCTATAAGAACAAGGTAAATCAGAATAAAATACCAAAATTTTAAGAACATTTTAAGAACTTTTTGAAGGCTTTCTATTCTAGGCTCTAAAATATCCATGTTCTCCTAGAAAATTACACTATACTGTTCATAAACAGCTGAAAATAAGAATAATAGACCTTTTGGCTCTAAATCTAAAAGGTTGCGATATCCATTACTCATAAACCTGGGAGACAGAACAACTGAAACGAGAAAGATGCTGTAAAATGGCCAGAAAAAAATTAATGAAAACAAAAAGCGAACCCCTTAAATGCTGGTTGACCCTCAGTGGCGTAGACAAGGGGGCGCAAAGTTTGTGTAGGAGAGTATATTTTTATGACACAGTTATCATCTTTTTATATAAATAGATAATTAAAGTGTCATAAAAATCTGCTCTCCTACACGAATTTTGCGCCCCTCAAGATCAAGATTTCCAAATTGCATTTCGAAATAGTGCAAACGGTGTTGTTGATGTGTAAGATGAATGCAGTTAATGAGTAAAACCATTAGAACAAATATGTTTACGAAGTGATGTATGGATACCAATATCAACCAATCACAGGTGAAATCGAAACTCTCAATAAAAAATCAACCAATGAGAAGCCTTAAGCAAAATCAATTACCGTGTTATAATAGATCTCGTAAACCTACAAAGAGCTGTAATAAACCAGTGTATTCATCCATCATGAATAGGTAAACTAATTAGGTAAACTTTCCAGTGTGAACGCGCACATAGTGTAATTAAATTGAATTATATGAGCTGGGACTACTATTTAAATGAAAGAAACGCAGTTTCAAGCTAATGGCAAATGGTAATTACCTATAATTGGGTTTACATCTAGTTCTAAAAGAGAATCGATTAAGGAATAAATGACTCGATTTTCTTTTAACGTTGTCTTTTAACTCATTTTTTAAGTTATACACTTTATAAGAACATCCACAAAATTTTTAAGGCTTCGGATGTTCTTAACTTTGAGTTCTAAACCTAAAAATGTTCCTAAAATGTTCTTGGTTTAGCTGTTTTGTAATTATTTTTGTGCGATTTTCTAAGAAATTAATAAAAATCTTAATATTTTAGCCATCAAAGCCTTATATTCCTATATAGTTTGTTCTTATAGAAAAACAAGATATAAAAGGTTTGCCCTAAAGCGATCTCATTGATTGAGTTTTTATTAGATACGCTACGGAACACAAATTGGCTTTTCTGAATTGAAAAAAAAATTTCGTCTATACATACACAGGGGGGGTTGTAAGGGTTCGAAATACCGTTTTCCCGTCAGAATGTTTGCTAAATCCCGGAATCCTGAAAATTGAAAAATATGATAACACCGTCACACCGGTTTGTACAGGTTCAAATACCGGCATAATGACAAAAAATAAGGCCAAATACCGTCACCGTCTGATTTTAAAATACCGTTTTCCCGTCTTTTTTTTCGTCAAATCCCGTAATACCGTACTAAAAAAGGGCCAATCCCGTCATACTGTAAAAGTACAGCCCCCCCCTACACATACAAATTCATGCTGCACAGTATCATTTGATTAAAGGCTTGGGCATGGCTTGAACCCCCCCCCCTGGCCTGAGGGGGGGGGCTAAAAGGTCAAGCAGCAATTGGTACCTAGGGGGGCTAGGGGGGACTAACCATGTTAGGGGTCACCTAAATTGTTTCAGATGGACCTGGGGGCTAGATTCTATGTTTGGTGATTGAATTATAAGCAGCCTACCAGACCATAGGTTGACACTTTCTCATCTTATATTTTAATCTAAGCAATGCTTAAAAACTGACAATTTGGTATCTAATATATTATCTGCAGTGCCGTAGCAACTGGAGGGGGGGCAAGGGGGCTATATCCCCAATAATTTTTTCAAAAATGGTTATTTTGCAAAATGCAAAGTTTTTCTTTTTTAATTTGTCATAATTGTCTTATAAGTGCATGTTCTGAGTGCATTTTCAAGCAATCTAGAGCTCAAATTTTCAAAATTTTCCCTCACGGGCCAAACCATGGTTGGCCCTCGTGGTGTCACTAAACTTCAGCCCCCCTAATATGAAAATGCTTCCTGCAGCACTGATCTGTAAAAATTCTTTAATCCTGTTGCATTTACTTAAAGATAAAAAATCTGTATGGCAAGGGATCTTCACCATCACTTACAAAACCTTGATAATCTGGCATGAACCTTCAGTACTACTTAGCTTAAATCTCTTATTTCTTAGGGCATTTTATTCTATTTAGCAATAAGCTAAACTAACTGTTGTATTTGTTTGATAGTTTGAAAAGGATTTTCGAAAAAATTTGACATGTCATTGGCTTAGGGGTCACCTAAAATATTTGGCAACCAGGGGTTACCTAAATCTTAGGGGTCACCTGAATTCTTAGGGGGCACCTAAAACCTGCTGCCAAGCCATGTTGGGGACACGAGAAGTTTTTTTCGCGTTGGTGCAATGCAACATGCTCCATCCCACCAACACAAGAAAAAAAAAGTACGTGTCTCATGGTTTCTTTTTTTTGTTTCATGGGACAAAAAGTGAGGTAAATACCCCAAAAACACGCTGATTTTGTCCCTGGGACAAAACTGAGAGAAGCACAAATGTTAATAAAAGAAAAATGGGGTGGAGACATGTTGGATGGATGGAGCATGTTGCTTTGCACCAACGCGAAAAAAACTTCTCGTGTCCACAAGCCTTAAGAAAGAAATTCATTTGTGCACTTTTCTTAAAAATTCACTTCTCAATTTTTCATTTATGTAAAGACCTTTACACGATCCCTTGCAAAGAACACTTTAAGACTTCGCGGACTCTAAAACTCCAAATTTCTTAAGAAAAACGGCCGCTTTACGCTAAAGCTCTACAAAGGAGAGGGCTAATTTCCCCTTGGAGAGGAATGATATAGGTAATTTTTCAATCTTAGGTAACTACCACCTTAAGTGGATCAGGGAATTCCTAGTTCTCAAAGGCTTAAAATTCAAAGCTAAACCTTTCGGCAAAAGAATACCATGTCAGGATGCCGAGAATACCAAATCGAAATAGGGTATTCTTTATAGAATTACTGTCCGTCATTATTTCAGAGTTTGCAAGATTTCAACTTTCTTTATGATCATCTCTCCTGTCACATTATGTGCGGTGAAAATTCGCGAGGGGGTGAGATTTCACAAATCTCTGATTAGGTTCTACTCTAATGGCAAAATCTGTTCTTATATATGTGTGAGTTCTCTTGACTTTGCGTATATGGTATTAATGTATCCCGGGAGGGGGCACTCGATTTCGAAACGACGGTATGTGCCGCGCAAAATCTGCTTTTCAAAATCGTACCCTTTCAGTGCATTTTCTCTTGATTTACCCAACCATCATAGTGCACTATATTTCTCAGCTGTAAATCTGCGTGAAAGAAGAAGCTTGGGAAATTTTCTGTTTCAAAGAAAAACTGAGAAAATTATTCTTGTCAGCTGTAATTATAAGACAATTGAAACTTTAAAAAAAAAGAGAAGTAAAAACCTTTCTTTTTAACAATTATTTTTATTTTGTTTTTGATTCGACCCTTGCAGTGGAATCTCACAGAAACACACCCTTACAGTGCATTTTGGGATGCTGAAAAACCCCACCCTTAAGCGCGAGGTACATGACGTAGACCAGATCATATGAGTGCCCCCCCCCGGGCAATGTATCTATAGAAGTGTTTTAAATTAATGTTCCCTTTTTTTCCATAGTGAGGAAATCGCATTCTATCAAGGCCAAGAACGTGAAAAGAAAACTATGAGAGAGTCGTTCATGAGACTTGTAAGTTATATATACGCTGTTTTTTATAAGAACAAACTATATAAGGCTTCGATGGCCGAGTTAAAAACATTTGACGGTTCTGCAGACCCAAAAACACGCAAATTCTAAGGAAAATACTCAGAAAGTGGTGAAAATAAGAAAATGATAAGAACATTTTTAGGCTTAAAACTTACGAAGCTAAGAACATCTAAAATATTCAAAAAAGTTTTGCATCATCTCACAAAAAAATGTGTTTTTATGCTGTTTTTTATTATTTATTTAACAAGAAACTGAAGTGGCATGTAGCAGTAGTCCAATGCCTGTTCGCAATGCATACACAAGGCGTTTCTTCCAAAATAAACTTGAATTGACAGAGCTTTCCTTCTTCAAACGGACTAGTTTGATTCGCAAACCTCTATAGATATATCTCCTATATAGGTTTGCTTAATAGTGTACGGCTTGCCTTCCCGCTATGGTGGCTCTTATGGTGACCGATTTTACCTTTTTTGGCGAGTTACGGAAAGGGACGAGTTTTATATGGCGAGTCAGAAAATAATAAAAATAAAAAAAGAGACAAAGTCACAAAAATATGTTCTGTCTTCACTTTGACTTATTATATAACAGTAAGAGAGTCTGGATAAAAAAAATTATGAAAAAATGTAAAACAGTATATTTTATGAAAAAGCCTAGATCTTTGAGTTCTATAAACATCAGCTTTCTGACTTCAATCTCACATTGTACAGGAAGTCAGAGAAAAGGTAAGAGAAAAGATCAAAACAAAGAATCCATAAAAAAGAAAGCACTCTGTTCTAAATAAACAATTTAATAAATGAAAAAATCCTCTTGCATCCCTATGGGATCCCTATAATAGTATTGAATAAGGTTTTTTTCTCTTGTTGAGGAAAAGAAACTATACAAAAAAATTGAAAGAAGAAACCATTGTAAAATGGGTTTTGAGATCAGAGAAAATTTATACCTTGAAACCATTAAAAATGTAGAAAATATTATACAAAATTTATTAAGTTTTCTTCCAATTTAAAGATGTATCACCAAGACATCTAAGTACTTTCAACTAAAATCATCTCCTCTAATATTTGAGTCTGACTGAGTCTTTCGGGCCTGCGAAAAGTCAAAACAAAAACTCAATCCCTCCAAAGTTCTCGAAACCGACAAAAATATGAGAAATATTTAATCACAGCTGCACGGTTCATGCTTTTCAGAATGATATACCAAGAAGGCCGAGCTAAAGGTATGAACCCTTGTCCAGAGTCAGTTTTTGATGGCTAAAACTTGAGAAAAAACTTACAAAAAATTTGACTTTAAAACTCTTTTAAAGTAGCTTTGAAAAATTAAGAAATCTTCCAGAAACCAAAGAATCCTGCTCTCTAACAAAGAACAAAGTAGATTTGACATACCTGTTGCTTTATTGTAGGCTCCAAAGTGACAATACTTGTTGAAACTTGAAAAAAATTCAAGATCTTGTAACCAAAACATCAGCCAAAATCAAAACAAACAAAAAATCTTAATTTGAATCATTATTCATGCAACTGAGACACAACTTTCCCTTGATGCATTCCATAGATACAACTGAACATAAATTTACACATACAAAGCTTTTAACTCTAAAATTATAACTTCCAAAAACCAAAATAAACTCCAAAAAAGAGAAGATCTCTACTTCGCTTCGGCAGCCATGTTGAATTCAAAATGTGAACAATCAAGCGAGCCTGTATCAAACTAGCACGTACATTTCTAATATCGCTATCAATAATGAAAATATTTGTTTTTAGTTTGTTACAGGCTATGAAAAATCTAAATCGTAACCGGGAGAGTTCCTTCACAAATTCATCATCAAAAGCACTCGCCAGCTAAAAAGGGTTGTTCGCCGAAATTCGGCGAAAAGCGGCATTTTCTGGGAAAGAGGATCTACCGAGTATTAAGCAGCCTCTATAAGAAACTTTTTTCGCTAGAGGATGAGCAGAAGCCTAAAAACGGACATGCAGTACCACGGCCAGCGACATGCGAATGAGAGGCCCGCTGCTGCGCCAATAAGAAAGTCCAAAATTCTGAAGCCGTCGGGTTCTCTTAACTTTTTGAGTATCAGGCCTAATAATTATTCTGAAAATGGTCTTATTTTCACAATTTTGTGAGCATTTTTGTGCATTCTCCGAAAAGAAATAGGGTCTTTTTGAGTCCACAAAGCTGTAAAATGTTGTTCTCAATATTTCGGCCATCGAAGCTTCATGTTCTCATGTAGTTTGTTTTTATAAAAAAAAACGTGTACAAACAGGCTGATGATCAAAGTTTCGATTGGCGTCCAATGAGCTATGTAAAATTCATAAATGCTACCACTGTGTCTCACTAACATTCTGCCGATTGGTAGTATGAGGGTTTCGATCACACACTTGCACCGCAAGTTCGAATCCCAAACACTTCCAGCCAGGGTGTTAGGGAAACATGGTGATAGAAGACTCTATCTTCCTTTACTGATTCAGTTTTCTTTTATAAGAACAAACTATATAAGAACATATGGCTTCGACGGCCAAAATATTAAGAACAGGTTAAGGCTTTGCAGACTCTAAAATACTTTATTTCTTAGCAAAATGAACAAAAATGCTCTGAAAAGGTTGAAAATGAGAACATGTAAAGAACATTTTTAAGGCTTGAAACCCGAAAAGTTAAGAATATCCGAAGGCTTCAAACATTTTGGATGTACGCTAAAAGAAAAAAACATGTTGGATAAATCGTTTAATGTCTTTCTGGATCCTTTGAATAACTCAATCTATTCGTTCCCTACCAGGTTGATCACTTAAGGGACGTACTGAACTTCAAATTTGCCATTGGAATCGTTGACAATGTTATTGCCAAATGTAAGTTTGAACAATATTTTCTTTAGTTTTTTTCTCAACTACAATCTGACAATGTGTCTGTCTGTCTGTCTGTTTGTCTGTCTGTTTGTCTGTCACAAAAATTTTAGGGCAGTCTGGCCTGGAGACTTTAAAAATGGTCAGATTTGGCTGAAATTTTGCACACTTGTTCCTTTGGTGAATATCTGGGGTATTTTTTTTTCAATTCTATTTTTTGAGCCCAGTGTGTTACGCTCGTTCGACTATTTTGTAAGTCGATAGAGCTTTTATAATTCTTCTTTCTTGACAGGCACGTGATTTAAAAACGACCGTACGCTCAGTTAAAGATTAGCTTTTCAAAATTTAGCTTATTTTTGCCAATTTTGAGGAAAAGAATTCGATACAAACACTACATTTTTAAGGGCTACTAATCTCCCAAAAATCCCGTCCCCGGGCTTTTGCGCCTCTGTTATCATAAAGGTGGTCGTTTTTAGAAAACATAAGTCTAGCATGCTACACGACTAATTGAAACATAGTCAGTAATAGGAAATAAGTAAAACAAAAGGAGAGACGAATTGATATTACCCCCAAAACAATTATCATATTATCATATAACATACATATTACTCTATTACATGGATTATAAATAACTCCAGTCTCTTTGTTGTATTTTAGATATTGCAACCGTTGTTGGTTTCAGTTCAGTTGCTGTTTTCTTCTTGGGACAAAATGACAGACATCAAAGTATGAAAAGTTTCGAAATCATGGAGGTAAGTTTATTTTGAATTTAGATTTGATATAGTGGTGAGCTTATACTCTATTGGGCTATTCCAGAGATAGTCTGTACCCACTACGTTGAGGAGGTGCGTTCGAGAAAATGTTGAAACAGGGTTTTGCCATTGAGTTTCAAGCCCGAAGGGCTAGAGGCGAGACTCCTGGATGGGAAATGAAATATTGTTGCATTGCACCAACGCGAAAAAAAACTTCTCGTGTCCCCAAGCCTTTAATGTCATTTTAATCATAATCATCAATTAATCACAAAAGTTCAATCTGCTGACATCTAGCATCAAAACTGAAACCTAGTTTAATGGTTCATAACCAGACAATATTAAACAAACTGCCTTAACCAAATATGCCGCCTCTCCCCTGATAACCTTCCATCGTTTTCATAATAGCGAGTTTATGTATCGGAGGATATCGGAGGCCGACGGTAATTAAAGTCGACGAAAAAAAAAGTCGATAGTTGATGTACGGCTCTATATCGCCTTTAATCTTCTAAACAGACGACGGTATTTTGGTGTTTTTACCGTCTTCGAGCAAAGTGGACGGCGATTTTGGGGACATGTCAACTTTGCTTTATACCGTATCCTTCGAATTTTCTCGAATACATAAACTCGCTATTGTACACAACACGTGTTCATCTTATGTTATGCATGTTCTCACTTACCAGGATTATTATACCACCGGTCGTATTGTTCTACGTATGGCAGAAGCTTTGGGAAGGCTGTCCTTGGCCGGACGTGAAATGACAAAGCTCTCAGGGTATCCATATATATATACATTTGATAATATTTTTTACCTCTTCACTTCGCTATTGTTGTGTGTGGGCATTTGCAGAAGAGAGTCTACTCAATTTTAATGTGCTAAAATTATTTTTCGAAACGGTCGTATAATTGAGAGTATGCGTTTTTTTATAAGAACATCCAAAATTTTTTGAACCCTCTGGATGCTCTTAACTTTTTGAGTTTTAAGCCTAAAACTGTTCTTAACATGTTCTTATTTTGACCAGTTTGTGAATATTTTTTACCATTTTCCTAAGAAATTGGGTGTTTTTGAGTCCACACAAAGCCTTAAAATGTAAGAACATTTTAAGGCTTTACTTGTTCTAAACATTTTGGCCAGCGAAGGCTTATGTTCTTACAGTTGAACTCATGTAATTCGAATTCTCGTGGGACTGAGAATTTTTTCGAATTACATGAGTTTCGAACTAGATGAGTTTTCGTATTTTTTACCTAATTCGATGAAAAAAGTCTTTCCCAGGTTTACTTTTGAACAATTTTTTGTATTTTCCAGTTAGAATAATGAAATACTAAATTATGGAGAGCTTCAAATTTCGTTTTTAAAGTGACTTCTTTATGTTTTCTTTTCCCGACCTTGTCTTGATAAGAAATGGAAGGCAAAAGCAGTGGACGAGCTCCAATCAAATGTAAAAAAGAAAACATTCGATTGGCAAACAATAATTTGAACGTCAAAAACTTCGATTGAGAACGTTTGATTGACAAAATGTCGAGTTAATCTGAGTTAATGTCGAGTTTGTCAGCTTTAAAAACTCAATTTCTTGGTGGGACCGGAAAATCTGTCCGATTTACATGATTTTTCGAATTACATGGGTTCGAATTATAGGAGTTTTCTTGTAAGGCTTTCAAGGTGAATTCTGAGGGGACCACAGAATCTGTTCGAATTAAGTGAGTTTTCGAATTATAGGAGTTCGAATTACATGAGTTCAACTGTATATAGTTTGTTCTTATTGAAAAACATGTAGTTGTTAAGTTATTATGGTCCGCTTCTTTTTCTCTCTCTCTCTCTCTCTAATACACCTATCCATTCTTACGGCAAATGGGGTTTGGGTTTGAGTTTGTTAGGATAGAATGACGTCATTTGTCGGTATTAAGTATCTGTAAACATGCCAATGCAATGGCTTCCTCAAGCATTCGACTGTATGCGATATTGCCGCAGTAAACTCGAACTCAAGCATGAAACTTTTACCAAAAGGGTTTAATACACGTTTTTTTCTATAAGCACAAACTATATAAGAACATAAGGTTTCGGTGGACAAAATATTCAGAACAAGTTAAGAACATTTTAAGGCTTTGTGGGCTCTGAAGCACCCGATTTCTTAGGAAAATGGACAAAAATACTCAAAAAATGTTGAAAATAAGAACATGTTAAGAAGAACATTTTTAGGCTTGAATTCCAAAAAGTTAAGAACATCTGAAGGCTTCAAAAATTTTGGATGTTCTTATGGAAATATGTGTATTAAAGACGAGATGAAAGACAATTATCAACCATTTTGAACACCTATAGACGAGAAGCTTATTGATCACAATAATTTTTCTTTCAGTTACACCACCCGAGTTGTGATGCTAATGAAAGTACTTGAAGACATGAAAGCTAACAATTTCGTTCGCGCACAGGTCAAGAATAAAGGTATCTTATACTTTGTAGGTCATTTCACAGTCGAAATGAATCATGGGTAATCAAAACTAATTGCTCTTCTTGGTAAGGCGCTAAAAAACTTCCAACATTTTCGAATGTATACCATCTGGATAAGGCTATCACTGTGTCTCGCTAACATTCTGCCGATTGGTAGTGTGAAGCTTTTGAACACAGACTTGCACCGCAATAGTTCGTGTTCGAATGTCAACCACCTACAGGCAGGGTGGTGGCAAGACTCTCTACCTTCAATGATACAACAGAAAGTCGCTATCAGTGCGATGGTCCTTTCCCGTGATATATCCACTGATATTATAAACTGTTGGAAAGATATTTTCTAAGGGAATGATATGGTAGGTTTAAAAATTTTGTTAAGCTTCTATATTTTTCCCTAGTAAGCATATTTTCTAGCTCAAAAGTAACCTTTTTCTTCTTAACTACGCTACGATGGAGTCCCTGTAACTCGAACCAACACGGGGAAAAAAAATTTGTTCGAGTTAAGAAAATTTCTTATGGAGTAAGGTTTATAAGGCATTGATAACTGAAGGGGCGAGGAAACTTGTTCGAGTTAAGGAGACATTCGAGCTATAGAAGTTTCCACTGTATTTCTCCTAGATGAAGACGAGAATTCGCAAAAAGAGCATTTATCATTGGAGACTGCCATGCCTTCGATGATCATGGAAAAAGATCATCTCATCAAATTCGAAAACGTGCCTTTGGTGACGCCAAATGGTGATGTGTTGTTGAAGAATATGTCATTTGAAGTACAAGCTGGTCGCAATGTGTTGGTGTGCGGACCCAATGGTTGCGGAAAATCATCCTTGTTCCGTGTCTTGGGAGAGGTATTTCTTTTTCTTATTGATGTTCAAAAGAAGCTTTTCTCATTTGAACACTCCTTAACCATACCAAGAAATTAATATGAAAATCAAACAAAAAGCCTAGAATAACACTTGTAATGTTTTTCCTTGGCAATATCCTTCTCAAGGTCTAAAATTTACTTTATTTATCAGACTTAAGTGTCTTGACTGAACTTGGTATAAAATCATTAGAGGCTCGTGGATGATCGGTGGATTTTGGTTGAAGTTTGAAATTACTAGTTTCAACATTCAATTCCCTACACATAACATGTTTTCTCGAACCCTACTATACTAAAATCTAACTCGTATTATATCCAGTGTTTGTAATTAAATAGCTTCATAACTGTACTTTTTTAACTATGTTAATCTTTTTTCGAGCTTTGGCCGTCGTATGGAGGATCCGTCACCAAGCCGCACGCCGGAAAATTGTTCTACGTCCCACAACGTCCGTACATGACAATCGGTACATTACGGGATCAAGTCATCTACCCTGACACCATAGGAAATATGAAACGCAAAGGTTACAATGATGAGCACTTGAAAGATTTCCTTGACAAGGTACGGACTGGCGTTTAGTTACGTTTTTATTGGATAGTTGTTACTCTAGAAAAACTGGTACTTTCGCGCGACATAGCGAAAAAAATTTGAGTTTTTGTAAGGTCATTTTTGGTTGGCTGGAAAATGAAGCAATTCCATCGGTCGAAATTGACGTAACGGATGAAGAAAGTAGAACTTCCTTCAGTTTTTTTTTTGTTCGCGCGAAACTTTTATGTCGTAATCTTTTCTTCAGGCAAAAAAGGTTAAGAAAAGAACTGTCGCCCATTTCGCGCGCGAAAGTGGAGACCGGCATGAACGCTAATTAAACTTTTATCTAACGTTATATATGGATGTTATATTGACTTTAGGTGACCGTTAAAGTAACTTTTTGACATTTGTGTCAGCTTTGATGGTCTGAGTTCACTTTCAACAAGAACTTTATATTATGCCTATAGGGCCCGCGCCACCAAGGGGCCATGCCTCCCCCACTTTCAATTTCATGGCGTGGGCCCTGCCCTACCAATAAACACTTTGTAGGGTTGTAACTTTTGATTCAAAAGAGATGTGAAAAAAGCGAGGTTCAAAGTTTCATTTTTGGCGGGGTAGAAAGAAACTTCTTTTTTTTCATCTTCATTTTTCTTCTCTACCGCCTGAGCTTTATTTATTCCTTTTGCTATATTAAACACGCTTTCTTCCTTTCGTCTCAGGTCCATTTGGGGTACATCCTTGAACGTGAAGGAGGATGGGATTCCGAGCAAGACTGGATTGATGTATTGAGTGGTGGTGAAAAACAAAGAATCGCTGTAAGTAATCCAACATGGCACCTACTACAGAACTTAGAGTCTACCTCCCTTTATAGGCAGAAATAAGAAAGCATTGAGCAAAAAAAATGAAATTTTGACCATAGGCTACTTTCACCCCCATTAACTCCTTTTTTGGCAAAAAATTGGTGTTGACACCCTCTGTCATCATTTGACAATAGGTATCCATATGGATTCTTTGGCCGAAATAGGTGTACGAATTTAATATCCATATGGATCTTATGGCCTAAAGTGGTTTACCAAATTTAAAATTCTTGGAAATTGATAAAGCTTCAAAATGCAAAACAACACGTTTGTCTTGACTTCTTTTATGTGATACAGAGGCTACTCCTGACACACTATAAGCTTATCTAATTTGAAATTGTAATTTTCAATCTTGCTGACTTAAGAATTGTTATTCACCTTGTAGTATGCTACAGCAACATAAGCCACTTCGATGTATTTATTTATAGTAAAAATTATATCATTGTATTCAGCCTGTTTAAGACATGCGCTAGATCAATCTTGAACAGGTGCATATGAATGAAGTCTCTTTATTGGACCTACCGCCGGGTGCCCCGGTGGAGGTTCTATAAATTAACCCATGTCCGTCCGTCCGTCCGTCTGTTACCAGCTTTTCTCAGGATTGGCTCATTAGTTTTTTCAGATTTTTTAAATGATGATGCAAAATGGCTATGCCCAGAACGTGACGGAGCCCGATTTTTGAGAAAAAATTCATTTGGGCAAATTTGGGCCAAAAACTACCTAAAAATAGGGTTTTTTGGACTTTGTGCAAAATCCTGTCATTACTTTTTTCTGATTTTTTGTACAAAGATGGAGGGCAAGATTCTCTAAAGAATGGCTGAAGTGGTTTTTCCCGGAAAATTCTTATTCGCCTTAATAAACGGATTTTCGTATTTTTGGGGAAATTCCCTTCAACCAAATAAGAAAATATAGCTTTTCTTAATGTTGACTCGTCATTTTTTTCTGATTTTTTGCACAATGATGCAAAATGGCAATGCCTAAAATGTGTCGGAGCCCGATTTTCGAAAAAAAATATATTTGGGCAAATTTGGGCCAAAAACTCCCTAAAAATAGGGTTTTTTGGACTTTGTGCAAAATTCTGTCATTACTTTTTTCTGATTTTTTGTACAAAGATGGAGGGCAAGATTCTCTAAAAAATGGCTGAAGTGGTTTTCCCCGGAAAATTCTTATTCGCTTTAAAAAACGGATTTTCGTATTTTGGGGAAATTCCCTTTAACCAAATAAGAAAATATAGCTTTTCTCAAAGTTGACTCATTATTTTTTTCAGATTTTTTGCACAATGATACAAAATGGCAATGCCTAAAATGTGACCAAGCCTGATTTTCGAAAAAAAATATATTTGGGCAAATTTGGGCCAAAAACTACCTAAAAATAGGGTTTTTTGGACTTTGTGCAAAATCCTGTCATTACTTTTTTCTGATTTTTTGTACAAAGATGGAGGGCAAGATTCTCTAAAGAATGGCTGAAGTGGTTTTCCCCGGAAAATTCTTATTCGCCTTAATAAACGGATTTTCGTATTTTGGGGAAATTCCCTTTAACCAAATAAGAAAATATAGCTTTTCTCAAAGTTGACTCGTTATTTTTTTCTGATTTTTTGCACAATGATACAAAATGGCAATGCCTAAAATGTGTCGGAGCCCGATTTTCGAAAAAAAATATATTTGGGCAAATTGGGCCAAAAACTGCCTAAAAATAGGGTTTTTTGGACTTTGTGCAAAATTCTGCCATTACTTGTTTCTGATTTTTTGTACAAAGATGGAGGGCAAGATTCTTTAAAGAATGGCTGAAGTGTTTTTTCCTGGAAAATTCTTATTCGCCTTAAAAGACGGATTTTCGTATTTTGGGGAAATTCCCTTTAACCAAATAAGAAAATATAGCTTTTCTCAATGTTGATTTTTTTCTGATTTTTTGCACAATGATGCAAAATGACAATGCCCAAAATGTGACGGAGCCAGATTTTTAAGGAAAATTTTTTTGGGCAAATTTGGGCCAAAAACAGCTTAAAAGGTTTTTTGGGTCTGAATGGTTTAAGTGATTTTCGTATTTGGGGACATTCCTTTTTACCATTTTACATTATTCAACACATAAGCTTTATTTTTCCATTCTGAATTTTTGTACAATTATTGTCACTTTTTTCTTATTTTCATCTGATGTTAATCATTAGGTAGGTCCATTCAGCATATTGCTTGTTTTTGAATATGATGTTGAAGACACGATTGAAAATTTTTAACCCATTGAGGCCACAATATCCATATGGATACCATTTTTCCGATACCATTTGGGCCACAAGATCCACAAGATTTCGTGGAAATTAAATCCACTTAGTGTGGCTGCTGAGCATTTGATAAATATTTTAGGAATTTCATCGCACCTAGACCAGATTTACCAGGTTCTAGGAAATTTGTCGTTTTTTGTCGTTCATTTAGATGGTTTGGTTTTGTTCAATGAACACTCTCTATATCAGAAGGACAAAACAATGTTTCTTCCGTTAGACTGCTCTAATTTTTAATTATTCATTCATCTTTATTTTTCTTTTCAGATGGCGCGCCTTTTCTACCACAAACCGCAGTTTGCGATTTTGGACGAATGTACAAGTGCAGTCAGTGTAGACGTTGAAGGATTCATGTATACGCATTGCAAAGAGGTTTGTTTGAAAATTACATAAGTCAAAACTTTTTTTTGAAAAATGTAGAACAATCATCAGCTATCCAACTGACACACAACGTTTTTTCGACGTTTATCTAACGTTCACAACGTCCATATAACGTTAGATGAACGTTGAAACAACGTTGTGTGCCAGTTGGGTACACACAAGTTTGATCAAGTTGAAAAAATTTTAATTTCAAACATTACTAAAATCAACAAGTCTTTAAAATTTACAGAAAGAATTAGATAAATAAAATAATGATTCCCATATGAGCAGCTATGACTATTCTTGAAGAGGCCCCCAAGCAATTTGCGTGATTACGTGATTTTGATTTTTTTTCGTGATTGCGGGACGAGAGGTCAAAACTTTTTCAAAGGGATGCGTGATCAGCCATTTTATTTGCTGGTTTTCGTTATCGTGATTGAAGCCAAAAAAATTCTCAGAAAAAATTGATCAGAGTTACCGCTGGGGGGGGATGGGCTCCTTGAATGTTGTGGGATGTGATGTCTAATCTCTGTAGTTACTCCTAATCTAAGTTCCTTTTGTCGGTGAAAAATTAAAAAAAATATAAACCGCATATAAATGAAAAATCACTTTACTACTGTTATTATCGAATTTTATCTACGCGTGTTTTCCTACAACGGGATGGTTAGGTTTTGATTTGGTTAGATCCTGATTGACTGAGGATAACAGTAAATCAGTGGCTTTTTCGGTCAGAACTGCGGGTTATTCCAAATCGTTTCCGTCACTCCACCGTCCTCAAAAGTGCAAATATATGAACGTGCTATTTTGGTTCCAGAAAAACGCTAAGCTTAAAAAACAACAACAAATACTTTCAAAACGTTTCAATGTTTTTATTTTATTTTCTTAGGTTGGAATCACACTCTTCACCGTATCTCATCGTAAATCACTGTGGAAATACCACGAAGTAAGTATATTTATAAGTAGTTCATTCCTTGCTATCATGTGGAAACAATTCTAATTACTCTTATTACAATGGCATGGTTTCCATCATTGACTTCCAAGCCCGAAGAGTTAGACTCGAGACTCCTGGATGGGAAATAAACTAATTATATTTCCATCCAGAACACTGTCTCTTTCGCTCTCAACATACGTGTCTATATAATTGTAATGAGCGATTTTCTTCTTTAGTACGTTTTATACATGGACGGCCGTGGTTCGTTCGAATTCAAACCTATTGAAGAGAGAACTGAAGAATTCGGATCATAAACAAGAGGACCGGTGCTCGATTGCAAGACGTACTACTCACTCAAGGTATGAAATCCTCCATTTTGATAATTTTTGGTTCAGGACTGGAGTGGAAGCTGTCCTATGTTGTGTTGCAGGGTCAGCATGGATTTAAATTTTTTGATTATTTTGTATGGTGGTGAAATAGTTCTCGGCCTGGCTTTAAACTTGTCGAACTTCCATCCAGCGATGGATTTTTTACTGATTGGAGTTATATGGATGAAATAAATAATGAAATTCTTTCAAAATATTTCTTGAACTTTATACAAAGAAAAACAATTGTTGAAAACTTTAATCATAGTGATTTATATTTAATTTTTTTGGATGAAAAAGTGATTAATGTTAAACTATGAGATAAAAAGTCGATTTTTAATTGAATGACGTACTATAAACCTAGTGTAATACAAGGGAACCTAGTGGAAAGGTCATCAAATTAGGTATCTTCTCTCATATTGTTTAGTACTGATAATTTGATCTGTTTTGCTAAGATAAAAGCTTATCCAAAGTTTTTGAATGTTCCTCTAATATTAAAAAGGATACAACTTTGATTGAAATAAAAATTTGACTTTGGAATGCTGTCCAAATAAAATTCAAATAGAATTGCAGAAAGTTTGATGGTAGATTTAGATTTTGGGGGACACATCTTCTAAATATGTTAGCATGTGGTAGCGTTTTGATTATTTTGTTACGTTTTTATTTTTATTTCTAACCTATTCTGTGAAGTATTAGAATATAGACAAAAAAGGGTATATATTTTTTATTAATTTTTAATCAAACATTTTCATTAATCTTCTTTGAGTCCTAAAATTTCTTGAGGGAATACTGCAAAAGGCGCTGTTTTTTTAATGCGCCTGTCATATCTCCTGCTCATAATCTGATTATTCTATTTATTTTTTCTGGATCACAGATCACACTTTTCTTTTTGCAGTCTGAGTCATATATCATACGAGCACAATTTTTTTTCAATTTCTTTAAAGGGATTATCAAATGATTTTTGATATTTGGTTAAGAGATACCTGTTATGGTCCTAAGAAACACCTCCAAGGTTTTTGACCCAATCATTTTCCAAAGCTGAGATATTCGACTTTGAATTTTCAAATTTTTACTTTGAAACTTGGAAACAATAGAAATTCAATGTAAAGACTGTAAAGGCTCATTTTTAGGTGATATGATAATATACGAGTTGCGAGTTACGAGTTACGAGTTACGAGTTGCATTTAGAACCACGAGTTGCGAGTTACTTTTTACGAGNTTTAATTAAAATTTCAAAAGACATTTGCAATTATTCATAAAAAATGGATATGTTCTTCAGTATTCTACAGCTGACTCAAAAGCATAAGAACACAAACTTTACTATTTAAACAATTTCTCAGCACCTATTCTATGTTGCTGTATACACCGTTGGAAATATATTTTCCAGTTTACTAATATAATCAAATTTTTTTTTAAATCGAAAAATCAAGAGGAAAATGAAAATGAGAAAAACTTGACAAACCTGGCATTCAAATAGTCGGTGGGGTGGTCACATATGAAAAAGCGAAAGTAGTCATCTTTCCGATATTCACTTTTTTTTGCTTGGAAGAGCTAAAAGCACTCCATCTAGCCCTTTGAGCTTTATAAATCTATGTTGCACACCATCTTTAACATAAAAAATTGTCGTCATGGCAACGAAGTTGTAACAAATTTTTTTATCACGTGACTAAAACAAATCAAAATGGCTACCAACTAGTTTTCTCGGTGTGTTTTTTCTTCAATTTATTCCTCTGCGAAATTTGATATCAGCTTTATTCTTTATCTACTCATTTTCTGGACAATTAAAAGCATCTTTATTTCACTTGAAGGATGCACCTGTTCTCTCCAGGGCCAGGATATACTCATATTGTGCATAATTATCCCAGTCTTCTACTGCTATATAGTAGTTTGGAAATCAGGCAACGCCTTATTCAAAATAAAAAGCCTTGAATTCAATATTCTTCCAGATGAATACAAGTAATCAAATTTTAATTGTTTTTAATATTTTTGTGGAATTTTTTAACCATTTTTAAATTGATAGATTATATTAAATAAACCCAGCATTTTCTTGTTGTGTAAAAATGCGTGGATTTAATTTTGGACGCCGCTACGAATTTGTGGATTCCAGCTTTTCATAATGTTTTTGTGAATTAAGAGGCGGTTGGAGGAACTTTGTATTTTTTCGCAACGTACTATAAAATCATAATTAGGGCTTTAAGGCCCATCTTGTTTGTCAACTTTTGATAATCAAGCCTTTATTACAGTAAGGCATTGTTCTGTTAAGTTTAACCGTAAGTCTTGAAGTTAAGTTAAAGCAGAGATATGAAGATTTTGAACACTTTGGCACTATGTATTGTTATTTTGACTTATTTGGCACCCGGTATAGTTGGTCGTTACCATCATCATCACCAACACCATCACCATAGCAACTTGAAAAATCGAGAAGAGGCTGGTAGCTTGCCTTTCACCGAATCTAAATACCCTTCGGATGGACCTCTGTCTGGCGAGAAACGGGCTGTCTCAGGGCCAGGTTATGCTCCTGATTTTAACAGTTTAAACAGTAGAGAAGCTGGCTTTCAAGCTATTCCCCAACAGCAGCAGCGTCAAAGTTTTCAACAAAACTTTCAATCAAGACCTGAATACAACTCTAATTTTCAAGCTTTCAATCAAGCTCCAGCATCAAGTGGCCGCGCGCCCGCCGCGCAAGCATCTCGAGAGAAAAAGAAAGGATGGGGAAACCACTCGATACCATTTTTGAAACAGATAATGGCCGAAATGGATGATGGGAAGATAAAACATCACGATTACCCAGCATTGACTTGGGGTTTTTAAAATATTTTGCTGAACAGTATCCAGATATCACAAGACTCTACAGCATTGGTAAGTTCACACTTTTTCTTTCTACCTAGTGGAAACCACTCTTTATTTCTTCCTAGTGGAAAGCAAGTCTAATAACGCTGACATGGTTTCCACGCGATAGAAAAAAAATCAAATGGGATTGTTTCTTCTCATTTCTCGTATTTATAAGTTTTTTTCTTCACAATTTTCAGATTTTGTTTTCATTTTGGCAGTTTTACATCAGCGGATATATTTGTATGGTATTGAGTTGAAGGAATGCTCGTACTAAAATACTTATTCTTTCATTCAAATATCTCTGTAACTCGTTCAAACTAAGGAGAGTCAACTTTTTCTATGATGAAAAGTCTCTTTTGACCTAAAGAATTTTTTTTTTTTAATTTCAGGTGATACAGTACAGAATCGTAAATTATGGGTTATGGAAATTTCCGATAATCCGGGAACTCACGAGCCCGGAGAACCGGAAATGAAGTATATTGGAAACGTACATGGTAACGAAGTTGTTGGACGTGAAATCTTGTTGCAACTTGTTAAACATTTATGTGAAAGCTATGGAAAGGTGAGAAAAATGTTACATACAATGTCTATACAATCAAGGTCATAATGTTTGAGAAAAAAGGGAAATTCACCGGGAAGTTTTGAAACCACAATCGATTTGTAAGTGCTCTAAAGTAGGTTGGAAGGGTAGAATTTTAACGCTAGACTTAAGACTTGAGGATCCAAAAGTTCAAAAATAGTCTAATAAGGCACAGAATATAGCCTGGAGGCCTGCCAACGCCTCCCAAATTGAAATATTCGATGAAATTAAAGAGAAAATCGACTTTCTCGCCGGAACTTTAAATCTTGAAAAACGTTAAAATAAGCGTAATTCTCAATATATTTCAACCATGATTGTAGATTGACAGGCATGCTAATAATCAGAAGCGTTTGAAACATTGATATAAAGCTCAGTGGTTCGAAGTTGGTCTTGTTAAACCTGTCCACAAGTTTTACACATTTGACTACACTTTCAATTTCGCTTTTTAAATTCTGCTCAAAAGTGCACTTTGCCCTTTAAAAAATGGAGATGAAAAAAATAGTTTTTTTGCCATAAATGTATGCTAAGAAATTGTCAAAAAAAGTAAAGTATCCACATACTTCTGAGACAACCTTTAGAACCCACTGGGGCACGGGATTGTGTCTTGTATATTACATTGAGCGCTCTTCAAAACGTGTATACACGATTTTTTAGATTATTTTAACCTGTAAATCGGCAATTATTCCCAAGCTAATGGTAAAAGAATTCACAAAAATGCAAAATTCTTGCTTGCTTGAAGTATGTATTGCATGCTACATTAAGGCTGGGTTTGATCCTAGCCTAAGAATATCATAAGAATATTTTAGCATGATTTTTTCAAAAAAAGTTACGAATATGGCGTGTACACGTCACTCAGGGCTGAATGGTTCGTTTTTTTGGACCTACCCCGGTGGAGGTCCTATAAATTAACCTTTGTCCGTTCGTCTGTCGTTCGTTTGTTATTAGCTTTCCTCATGATTGGCTCATTAGTTTTTTTTCTGCTCATTTTTTTTTGATTTTGCAAAGATGCATAACTATAAACCCTCGAATGTGACGGAGCCCGATTTTCAAAAAAAAAAAATTTGGGGCAAATTTGGGCCAAAAAACGGCTAAAAAACGGGTTTTTTGGACTTTGTGAAAAATTAGGTCGTTAATTTTTTCTGATTTTTTGCATGGAAGTAGGGTACCATCGTAGGTAAAAGATGGCTTAAGCAGATTTTTGCAAAAAAAATTTGTTGGCTCAAAAAACGCATGTTTATCTATAAGAATCACTATTAATAAGCATACATCAATGTTCTTAGTCAAATTACTCAATTTTTTTATGAGATAGATGTTTTTTTTTGCTCAGGAGGGCTTACTTTTACAAAATATGTGTGTTTAGACATGAAATTTTGGTTGCTTGGCGTGTTTTTATAGGAAAATAGGCCAAATTCGATATTCTTTTATAAGCACATTATCAATTACTTAGGTATTAGCTCTTCTCGAGATTGGCTCTTTCATTCTTTATGATTTTTTGAGCAAAGATGCATAACTATAAACCCTCGAATGTGACGGAGCCCGATTTTCGAAAAAAACAAATTTAGGGGTAAATTTCAGCTAAAAAACGGCTAAAAAAAAGGGTTTTTTGGACTTTGTGAAATATTGGATCATTTTTTTTTCTGACTTTTTGCATGAAAGTAGGTAAAAGATGGCTCAAGCAGATTTTTGTAAAAAAAGAATTTTTCAGCTCAAAAAACGCATCTTTATCTATAAGAATCACTATTAATAAGCATACATCAACGTTCTTGAAATTACTGAATTTTTTTATGAGATATGTTTTTTTGCTCTCGAAGTCTTGAATATGAAAGAATATTTCAAGAACATGAAATTTTGGTTTCTAAACGTTTTTTTATAAGAAACAAACGACTAATTTTAATAGATCGTCACTATTTGTGTTCTGAATGATTGTTTCATGGTCACGCTTATGTAGATATCAATTATATATGTGTTAAATGCATAACCAGGTAGGTCCATAAAAGTATCACTTGTTAGTTTTTGAAGACAAATCTTTAAAATTTAGGATAGAGCGAATTACTGAGACTTCACACTACATTATTTTCTTCTAGGACAATTCGATTACAGACATAGTTGACAAGACACGAATCCACATCTTACCATCTTTAAACCCAGATGGTTACGAACTAGCCCGTGCTCGCAAGAAGTCACTTAGCCCTGACGTCACAGAAGACGTTATTGGACGTCTAAACGCTAACGGAGTTGATTTGAATCGTAATTTCCCTGATCAGTTTTTCGACTCTGGTGAAATTAATGCTGAACCTGAATCAATGGCTGTTATTGATTGGTTAAAAGCTTATCCTTTCTCGTTGTCCGCTAGCTTTCATAGCGGAGCGCTTGTTGTGACATACCCATTCGATGATTCACCTTCAGGTAAGATTTGTGTTTCCGAATACTTGAAAGGTAAAAATTTTCGTCGGGTACCATTTAAATTGGGAAAAACTTCGTTATTTTCTTGATAATTTTTGTCACAACTCCCTTGAAAATGACCAGAAAAGGCTTTTGCTGGGGAAAAATTTCCCCGATTAATTATCCCCTTTAATCCCAGACCGCTTTCTACTTGACTCTAAGTGACTCCTTTCTTCCAACCGAATACTCAAATGTAAAAATCTCTGAATTTTGCCTTAATGAATTTCATTTTGGAAAGAACTAATTTTATCAATTAGCCAAAATCCTAAGAAGAAATCTAACTTGGCCAGGAGCCTATTCTGGCGAATGGTACGGCTCTCCAAAGTCGAAATTCCTTTTTTACATCTAAAACATTTAGAGTACTTTTAACCTTACAAGTTGTACTAAATTCTTTTCACTTCACAGGAATTTCACAGTACAGTGCTACACCAGATGACGACCTTTTTCGACACATCGCTAAATCGTACTCAGAAGCACACCCACAGATGCATTTAGCTAACCCAAAAATGAACTGTTCGCATTCATTACGTCATTTTACGGACGGTATTTCCAACGGTGCTGCGTGGTCTTCTTTGACCGGAGGTAATTGTGTTTCAGAGTTTTTTTAGTATACAACTGTATTCTAAAATAAGTACTCTCTCTATCTCAATATCCAAGGGACTAAGAAATTCTTTTGGATTAGAGTAAGATAATAATTAGGGAGATTGTTTTGCACGAATGTTTAAGCTGACGATCGAATTAGTTCGAATTAGGCAGTACTGTGTCACAGACCCGCTGGGACCCCATCCCCACTGTAAAATTTGGCAAAAATATCGTCCCGGTGAAAATACCCTTGAATTTCAGCCCCACTGGGAAATTGACTTTGATTTTATTCCCATTCAAAATTCAACGATTAAAAATTGCACTCCAAAACCATTCCCACTGGATTTTTTAACCTTGGAACAATAGAATTTCTATCCCCATTGGGCTTTCAATAAGAATTTTTATCCCCACTGAGAGAAAAACTTCCACCGGGGCTGTGAGACAGGGGTGTTAAAAAGTTATATTGTAAAAAAGGCTATTCTTCCTCCTATCTGAACCTCCATTGGGCTTTTCCAGAAATAGTCGGTGTCCCCCTGTTGAGGATATCGGATATCCAGGGGGTTAACGATTTTTCTTCAAAAGTGGATATCCAGGGTTAAATATCTACAAGGGAACGGATATTCAGGGGGTGAGGTGTTTTTTCAAGTAAAAAATACGATATCCAGGGGTAAGCATCTTTATAAGAGAGGATATCCAGGGGGTCTTTACTAATAAGTAAGATATCCGATACTTCGAAAAATCAATATCCTCAACAGTGGGGTAAAATTTCTTTCTGGAAAAGCCCATTATTCGAATCTTTTCGTGTTTCAAACTCAAAATTAGTCTTTTCAGTAAATCAGTATGAGAAATTGCTGAATAATTTCGCTAATTTCAAGGAAATTTCTTTGTCCCTTGAACATCAGATTAGAAAAAGTCAACTGTATAGGCTTGAGAAAGATACCAGTCTCTCCCTTTTAATTGTAATTGGGTTGATCGCACTGCATTGAGTTCCGACGTTTTTTTTAACAATCTGGCTTTTAATAAATACACTTTAATTTTAGAAGAACCAGTAAAATTTTGCTGAGGCTCGGCTGTTCTTATTTTTTTGGCACTTTGAGCCTCAAATTGTTCTTATCCTGTTCTTCTTTATTGGGTGAAGTTGAGGTATTTTAGCCGTTATACCCAAATTTTTACTACTCGACCCCTATATTGCTTGAAATCGAGTAATTCCAGACTCAGCATCGTTCTTAAATTGTTCTTATTTTCTGGTGATTTTAAGCCTCATTGTTCTTATAAAATTGTTCTCATAAAAAAGTGTATCCACCATGACACACGGAGGTTGGTGCTAAAATTTAGTCACTCTAAAGTTTACTAAGAAGATCTGGTCTACACATACCTTAGTTCAAAACTTTATAACCTAAACATTTTACTTGTTTTTCCAGGTATGCAAGATTACAACTACGTGAAATCAAACTGTTATGAAGTGACGGTGGAATTAGGTTGCAAGAAATTTCCACACGAGGATGATCTTCAATCACTATGGGAAGAAAATAAAAAACCACTCATCAAATTCATCGAAAATGTAAGCTTGCCTTGAAAATCTCTCTCAACAATCTGTCTTTGATGGTTAAGTTTACCAAAGCTGTCATTACCGTTAACTTGGGGTTCCTGGTCTAAATTTTGTCCCTTCTATGTTCCAATGATTTAATAGATAGCTGTGTTGGCTGTTCTTTGATCTCTGCTTGATCATTTTGGTCGCTGAACACGGTTCTCATTCGTGCGTGTTGCTTGGCGACCAGAAAAAAGTTGACTTGGCAGTAGCCTTGAGGCCATCTATGTAAGAAATCAGTCTAGTTTTCAGCGTGCTTTAGGCTAGCCCGGGGTCCACTTAAAGCTTTTTTGATAGACTGGATGGCGCAATTAAGTGGCCCGGTAGTATATGGCAATATGCTTTTGCTTAGGCGGACTGTAAAACAGTCCGCCAGTATTTAGTTGTTTTTGGAAGGTAAAAACAGTATGAAGCAATGTTTTTATTTGGGAATAAGGGATTGAAAATCTGTTATTGATGTTTGTTTCTCATTTTTGAATCTTTCAACTCTTTAGTAGATTTTTTGTTATTTGGATTTTAAATATTATTTTTCAAAATGGCGACTCAGCGTCATCAAAAATCATCAAAAAGCAAAGTTCAGCCAGAAGTAGACTCTAGTCTAGCTTTAGGCAAGTGAAGATATTGTCATATTTTCTAACGGAAGCGCCCAAAAAAGCCGAATTTGGACCATCATGTTTCCATTTTTAGTAACTGCCAGGGCTGAAATAAGCTTATTCTGGGGGTTTCCGGTAGAAAAATGACTTATGCAAGAATTTTTACTTTCCAGGCGAACAGAGGTATTAAAGGGTTTGTGAAAGACCACAAAGGTAACGTCATCAAGGGTGCCCGTATAAGCGTTGGTGACCGGAAACATGACATCAAAACAGCGGAAGACGGTGACTACTGGCGGCTTTTGGTGCCCGGAACTTATGATGTGGAATGTCATGCTAAGGGGTTTAAACCTATAGCTAAAAATATTGATGTAGGAGTTGGAGATTCGGCCATGGTCAATTTTACTTTATATCCAAAGATTGTAGACGAGTTGGAAGAAACTTTAGGTCATGTGAACAGAGTAAGAAAAATTCTTTATTTTTGCTGTTACATTTATCTACTGTCAGGTCTCTATAGAGAATTTGAGACTTTGCGTGTGGTGGGAAACTTTTGAAAAACTAATTGCCGTTGGACGTTAGAACGTTCCGGGTGGAAACTTACTAAAATATGGGCTGATATTGAAGAATTGAGGCGACACGAGGAATGAGTTTTGAAATCTTTTTGAAAATTTAATAATCGAGTGCGTTGGAATAAGTATGTTCCGCGTGGAAAACTATATCAATGATATATCAATGAGCAGTGAATATCTATTAATGACCAGAGGGTATCAATTTTAACATCACAAAGAGAAATATTTTTATAATTTCAATTATGGGTATATTTTTATATTACCAGTTTACACTCTCTTTTTTACGAGAGCTTTTTAAGAACAATGTTGAGCCCCGCTATTTTTTAAGTAAAATTAAGAGTCAAATTAGTAAAAATAGAGTATTAATCATTGCCCTGGGTGGAACATTTCCCAAAAATTAATTAGCGGGGGAGGGAGGGCTTATTAGTTATCCGAGAGTAGATACCTCAATTTTGCATTAGAAGTAAGAACAGGAAAAACAGTCGTGTCTCATCAAAAAATTTACTGGTTGACTCTCTCTAATTCGATCTTCTAGGAACCAAAAGTTTTTATCAAATTAAAGACAGATTCAAATTACGGAAAATATTTTGGATGACTTTCCAACTCAGGGGAGTTGATCAGTTCGAATAACAAAAAGACTCTAATAATAGAGATTCGAATTAAGGGGAGCTGACTGTTTTTCTGAAAATATACTCATCTTCTCACTCCACGCAACACGATTTAATGTATTTTTTATTTGATTTGTAAAAAAAGAATACCACCTTAAAATACCCTATTTTGAGCTAGAACACAGGACAAAATTTTACAGGTTCTCATAAAAAAAGAGTTATTTCTTGAAATATTAAGAAATAAAGAACTAACTTATAATCGCTACAATTTCTTAATATTTCGAATTTTCTTAAGCACTTTGTGGTTCTATTTATTTCACTGTATTTCTTGATATGAGTTGAATACTTATTTCCCTCTATTTCATTGCAGGCAACTTTGTTATCTCACGATTTGATGTATCGATATGATGGTCGCGATTCTGGAAATGCAGCTCCAAAAGACATAATTGAGAAGGTTGAACAGCAGCAAGCAGGGTAAGAGAAGATTTCACGATCTGTGCAATGCGGGGGGTATTTAGCCCTTTCTTTCATCATTACCCTCTTCTCACAGACTCGACGGGGAATAATATTCTCATATTCTTGATGGCTAGGGATTTTAATTATTTTCTTTTCAAGTTAGAAAATTCGGTGGGGATGGAAAAAATAGTAAATATTTTGCAGTGAGGATTTGTTTATTTGATTATTTGTTGTTATTTTGTTAATCATCCACCGGGGACGATATTTTGGCCAGTTTTTCCAGTGGATCTGTAGAAGGGGGTGTTTTCATCACTACCCCAAAATAATTCCTACTTAGTTCTTGCCAAAAGTTTATACTGGCACCCAACGTTCAGTGGACCTCTCCGAAACCGACCCTTAGAGAGACTAAAATTTTGCAAAAAAAATACTCTTGGATCGGCGAAAAAAAGTGACCCTTGAGAGACAGTTTACGAGAAATTTCCTAACACCTTTATGAGAATATTTTGACTTTTCATTGTTTTTGTAACCATTAGTGACACTTGGGGAAACCGACCCTTACCGTTCTCACTTACGAAAGAGCCATTTTTACTTTAGTAGCCCAACCCTCAACCGAGTCCTCTATGCTAACCTCCAAAGAATTTCTTTGTTTCATCTATAATCCAAGTTTTTCTATCCAATCCATAGTCGTGAAGGATCAGTCGAGAAAGAAGATCATATCTCCTCAATATCCGAGGGATCTGGATCGGGTGACGAGGTAGAACAAGCTCAACGATTGGCTGAAAGCTTAGCACTCAATAGCGTTCAATTACCAACCGGAAAATTAACGGGAAAAGCAGTTACAGCTTCTAAAAGAGGATTTCTTCCCCCTCATGATGATGCATCACTATTCAATGAAAAACGAAACAAAATCGCGCGACCTTCAAAATCGAAATCTAAGAAACGCTCTAAAATCTCTAAAAAGAGCACCGAGAAGAAGAGCGATCTCTCAGCAAACGAGAGCACAAATTCACCCAAAAATGACTCCACCGTTGAGGCGCCAAACAAAAAATCTGACGAACCAACAACAAAAGGGGATTCTGAATTTGTTGACCCAGCCATCGCAAAAGACTTTATTTCAAAATACAGCGTAGATCCTAAGCCCAATATGAGAGTTCGATGTAAGGTGCCCGGTAAGGAATCACTAATGAAGGGCTCTCTCAAGTATCTAGGCCGAATATCAAACCTGCCCAAACGAAGCAATGTTGTTGTTGCTGGTATACAGTTAGACCATGAAGAAGATCTAGGTACTGATGGTACTTTCTTAGGGAAACGATATTTCACTGCACAGAATAAACATGGTTACTTTGTCCCTATGAAGAATTGTACACCAATGTAAATGAAGAAGAAAAATGAAGAAACACATTTTTGAGAATACCTTATTGGGTCTTTTTTACGACGGCCCTAATTAAGCGCCGGCCCAATTCTACATGGGTACGAATATAACATTTGTCACTAGTAAACCCCTAGGACAACAAGCCAACATCTCCCTAACGAGGGAGATTTATATGACTATGGACAATAATATTCTAACACCGGGGTATACGAAGAATTTAAGAAAAAATGTTTTTTGATACTATGATGTTGTAAATAGTGATTATTTTGAAGATTTTCCTAACTTAAAATTTCTTACTGGCAATTCTTTTTCTTAGGAGAGGATTAAAAATTAGGATTCTATTGGTTGAGTTGACGGTGAAGTTGATGATTTTTTCCGTTGTTGTAGCTATTCAGTGTTAATTCACCAAAAACATCATAGTCCTTTTATAATGGAATTAAATATATCAATGGAGAAAAGTGACCATTTTGAGCTCATAAATTGTTCTTATTAAATTATTGTGAATTGGGCCATTCCATTTTATCTCCATAAAGGGGGACATTTCCAAGGGGTAACCTGAGAAGAATTTCCAGGGGGTCTAAAGGAGTTTTTTTTCATTTTCCAGGGGGTAAAATAGTTATTCTAAAATTTCCAGGAGGTAAAAGACAGGTTTTAGTTCGTCCACCATCACTTTAAAGCATAAAAGGAAATTTTCCGAGGTTTTTTTTTGCAAATTTTCCCATTTTCTAGGGGGTATTCTCATTTTATTTTGACTTAAAAAGGTTCGTCTACCCCCTGTATGAACTTTTAATGGAACAGCCCATTAAATATGGAGTCTACAAAATTCACTATATATAAGATACATTTAATGATCATTCTACAAAGAATGCAAAAAAGGGTAGTTCTAATCACCGAGGAAGACCTATGAAAATATCGTCCACTTTACATTACACTTCCACAAATCTTTACAAACCTATTTGCTAACACTTGATAAACTGTTCAAACTTTATTATTGTCTCGAGAGTGGATTAACATTATTTCACGATGGGAAAATGTTTCTTCAAAAATATCCATGATGAAGTTCCCCTCATAAACAAACTGGGTTTTTCTGAATACATTTTCGCTTGATCGAAGCACATTCGCGAAATCCTGAAAGTTGACTTCTCTTCTTTGTAATAGTATGCAGACATTGATCAAAAACCCCCATACATGTGGAAAGACATCCTTCTGAACGATCTTGCAATTCCCCATCGTGATCTGCAAATATCTCTCGTAGGATTTTCGCTTCAAAGTCTTTCGACAAGGTGCTCTTCTTAGCTTGCATCGAATCTTTGTGAGGTGCTCTAGGGAATAAAGATGCCAGCGTATCCCTATGAGGGGCACGTGGGAAAGCAGCCAAAGAATCTCTATGAGGTACCCTTGGTAAATCGTTTAATTCCCTATGTGGAATTCTGGGTGCATCTTTGTGAGGGACTCTCGGTAAGCTGATTTCCCTGTGTGGCATTCTTGGGAAATCATTTAATTCCCGATGAGGTACTCTCGGGCTATCATCTATTTCCCTATGTGGGACACGCGGTGAATCATCCATTTCCCTATGTGGAATTTTTCCTGGGGAATCATCAATTTCCCTATGAGGTACACGTGGGAAATCCAAGCTTTTCTTTTCGTTCTCAATGTAATTTTCCAGTTTCTGTTTCAATTTTCCCCATGAGTTTTCACGTTTTTCACTAGCGTATTTCTTGTGGATTTGTTCTACCACTCGTTTCTCAACAGTTCTTAAGACTTCTCGTACAGTATTGATTTCCTTTTCTTCTTTACTGATGACGTCACAGGTCACGTGACTAACATATAACAACAATGTGATGAGAGTGGTGCATGACACGAGGGTTGGCATATTGATTTTTTTTTCCTTGATCAATTCGTTTCGGCTTTTTGTCTGAAAAAGAGACAAAGATTAATCAGAAAATCATTTAAAGCAATAAGACAAGTAACCCTTAAGGGAACAAATTTTCGCAGTACAAATTTTCGCGGAATATAATTTCGCGTTTTTTTTGACAAATCCGCGAAATTAAATTCCCCGAAACACGTATATTCTCAGAATTAAAAAAATCGCCTATAAAATTGGTCTTTTTAGGGCAAAATAGGCCATTTTGTAAGCAAAAAATACTCTCAACCGCGAAATGAGATTCCGCAAAACTTCCGAATTTTGAGCAATGAACCGCGAAAATTTCCTCCCTTAAGATAGATAATACAAAAGGTTCTTTTAAAATAAAACTACTAGGCATAAAGCTGGTCCTCGTCATTACTAGCTGAAGCGAATTTATTTTAAGCTACAATACAGTAGATTAGAAGGAAATATTTAAGGTCATATTTTCTAGTATCGAAACCCTTGGCTATGATTGAGAGCTCTTCAATGTTTTGTTTATATAGCCTCTAGTACGTGCTCAATCGATTCCAATAATCATAACGTTTAAGATTTATAAGTATCACTAAAGTAACAAAAATTAACAAATCGTTATGTTCAATCTATTGCTTGGTACACTTCTTCTTTCGACCTTACTATGCCACTTTGAAACTTGAAGACACTTCAACGATGAAAAACAAACAATGCTTATAACTCCCCCTTCTAAAACTGCTTAACTAAATCCCTAGGTCAACATAATTATTTGTTTTAAATGGCTCTTAAGACATGGTAATTTCTGTCAAAAGTTTGAGGGTTTGAGAGCCTTGGTTTTGAATTATGTTTGTCTAAGGTTAGGATAATAACTTGAAGGGTTATTGTGAAGCTTATAAGCCCTTTACGGCGTTCATTTTTAAAGGCAAATTTGCATAATGTACGAAAAGAATAGGTTTTTTGAGTTATCTACCAATTGTTTGCGTCATCCGCGGCTCCTAAAATTTTGTGAGACAGGGGTGCTGAATCTCGTACTATAACTCGTAGTTTTAACATTAATCTTAAAACTTAGGATTTTAGGATCCAAATGCTCCAATAAGGCTCCAATAAGGTTAAGCATATAGCCTGGAAGCCAAACCCTTCCAAAATCGAAATACCTAATGAAACAAAGTGGAAATACCGAAGTCACCTATACTCGCCAAACTTTAAAATTTTTTGAAAAACGTCGAAATACCCAGGAATGCCAATACATTTTGAACATGATTGAAGACTAAAGACATTACAATGTAATAATAATGTTAGACTATAGCGAACTAGTCTGTTAATTAATCATGTCAGAGGGCGGGAACATAAAGGCGGCGGGCGTTTGCTAGAATAGGAGCTGCGTAGAAGAACGAGCAAAAGTTGGTGAGAGGCTGCTATTCTTTCAGCCCTTGCCGCCGACAAAATTTTTTCCTACGCTTACCTAACTCCTACGCTCACTTTTCCCGCGTGATACCGTTCCAGCCCGACTGGCGTACAATGTAATAATAATAATGTCATAAAAGTCTGCTTTCCTACACAAATTTTGCGCCCCTCTTGGCTACGCTACTGATACCTTATAAAAGACTGACTTAAAACAAAAACAGCATAAACCACACCTTTGAAGTATACGAGCTAGGTCTAATTTCGTACTAGACTTGAAATAGAGGGAAAAAACCAATTACACAAGTCTCAAATTTCGCTTCAAAACTCCATCAAAATGTAAATTGTAAATTCTTTCTGCTAGAAGTGAGTAAGCCAACTGATGACTTAGCCTTATTCGAATGTACTAGGTTTTTTAAGTACGCCAATCTTTTGTGTATAACAGTCGAAAGAAAAACAAACAATGCCCTTGTTCTTTTTGTTATAAGAACTAGTAGATATTCGTTGAAGCTAAGTTGTTCTTAGTTCTCAGTTGATAGGCAGTTTGAGCCTTATTTCTTTCTTCAAGGACAGATTAGATTGACTTAGGCTCTTCATTGGCTAAAATTCTAGTCATTCAAATCTTAGGTTTGTTCCTAAATTAGCGTGTGTCAGTCCAATTGTTCTTATAAAAAACATGCAATCGTGCTACAGTAACGGTAGATCAACAAAAATTCGTCATCGTGCCATCATTGACGTAACACTCAAATTGAAGGTTCCTTCCTCGAAAATCACCTAATTTGGATATGTTGAGTACCTTTATTTTGAAGTCAGTCGGATTTCAAAACTGAAAAATTACACAATATGCGTCACAATATACATTTTTTATAAGAACATCCAAAACTTTTGAAGCCTTCGGATATTTCTAACTTGTAAGCCTATAAATGTTCTTAAAATGTTCTTACTTTGCACCCTTTTGTGAGAAAGAAATTGGTGTTTTATAGTCTGCAAAGTCTTCAAATGTTCTTAAGTTATCCTTAATATATTGGTCATTGAGCTTCATGTGCTTATATGGTTTGTTCTTATAGAAATGTGTATGCGATTGACTTTATTCCCTTCTGTAGATTTTCCATTGATCCAAATTCAAACAACAGTAGTTTTATTTAAAAAAAAATTCAAAATATTCTGTCTAGTATTGTAGAAAATCCTCCTTACACGAATCCTAAACTTTTGACAAATTCAATACAAAATCTTGTCACGAACTGTGACAGAACAAAAGTCTAAAATTTCAAAAACACAAAAATTCGATCGTGACTTTGAATCGAATAATTTCTCCGTAATTTTCATTCAAAATTCTTCAAATTTTTAAAAAGCAAAGCCTATCCAGAAGGCTATTCCTTTTAATTCAGAATGTTATATATTACACGTTTTCTATAAGAACATCTAAACTTTTTGAAGCCTTCGGGTGTTCTTAAATTTTTTTGAGTTTTAAGGCTAAAAATATTCTTAACATGTTCTTATTTTCGCCATTTTTTGAGAAATTTTGACCATTTACCTAAGAAATTGGGTGTTTTTAAGTCCACGAAGCCTTAAAATGTTCTTAACTTGTTATTAACATTTTGGTCATCGAAGCCTTATGTTCTTGTATAGTTTGATGTTATAAAAAAAACGTGTATAGGGTGATGTTTTATGCTAAAGATATTTGTGAAGTTTTTATTATCTTAATCCAAATGTATTTTTAAAACAAACAGACACCAGAAATATTTAAAATTTTTACCCCATATGGTATGCATATAAGATTTTGCAAATAACATAAATACCATATACATAAATCTGTGAACATCCCAAAATTCCAAAGAGTCCTGAAAATTTCAAACCTATAAAAGTCAATAGAATCTTACAAAGTGCTAAAATGAAAATCCAAATCACCTTTGAGAAGTCATTAAAATCACAACCTTAAGTGTGAATTCCTGACATGTAGAAACCATGTCAGCGTAGTAAGACTAATATCCTAGAGACGGGTTTCCACGGTTTCCACATGGTATCAAAAAAGAGCGCATACTTATGTTAAGCAAATGGACTTTACTGTAATACAGTCTCGAAAAACCTCCCCTTAAGGGCGGCACATAGCGTGGGTCGGACCATATGAGTGCCCCCTCCCCGGAAACCATGTCAGGATAACTAGAGTTATTCCCTTGTGAGCGGTTTCCACATGGTAGCAAAAGTGAGTGCGTGCTTACAAAACGACTTTCATAGATGCCAGGAACTTCAACCCTGGAATAATCCAAGAATGTCACACAAGTATCTCTGATAAAATCCAAAAACATCTTACTCATCCCATGTCAAATGATTTACCCCTCACCCCGAAAAAGACTTTGAAAAACTGACCCTTAAACTGATATTGTCACAACCTCCAGCTCAAATTTCTTGATTAATGCCGTAATTGGAGAAAAAATTAGGTGAAAATTTCTTCCAGTTAGAAGGTGTTAATTTCGAGAAACGAAGGAAATGTTTGTGTGATTTGACCCTCTCACATAATTCAACGTAAACTTTACTTTACAGTTGTCGCTCTCTAATTCGAAGTTCTACTATTATTCGATAGGTTCCCTTATTCGGTGAAATTTAAAGTGCCCGTCAACAAGAAACTCTCATAAACGACGCTCCCTTATTCGATGAAAATCCAATTCCCCTTGAAGATCGAATTAGAGAGTGTCAACTGTACTTTACACTGACTTCGGTTAGGCCCCCGAAAGAACCTTTTGAAATACCCGATGTTGTTGAAAAACCATTATACACCCCTTTCTCACAGACCCACTGGGAACCCTACCCACTGGAAAAATTGTCCAAATGATCATCCTCCAACTTTTGGCTCCACTGAAAATAATCAATGCAATCCTTATTTTCATCTCCACTGGCTGAAAAAACCCTACCGGGTCTGTGAGAAGGGGGTGTCATTATGTTCTATGCTGCCATCTCACCATATAACACGAAAAGCTCTGAATGATCCTTTCAGAAAATGAGAAAACACTTTTGAATATTTTAGTTATCCGTACATCCTGACATCCTGAAGCCCTCTGATTGGCTAATCCAAGTCACATGACAAAGTTCGAAATAGAGTACAAAACAAAAAAAGGGGCACGTAAAATTTGTTTAAGAGAAAATGATTTTAGAAAACTTTTTTATCGTTACGGATATAAATTTGGTAATGTGAGACTTTTTGTATTGAGCGACATTGTCACCAAGGAAAACTTATCAATAAAAAAACACAAAAAGAAGCGCCAAAACCACCAAAAACTATTTCAACTTATTTCTCAATAGAAAGTCACTAGAAGACTTTTTCGGGTAGACACTTAGATGGTACATTTGGTAAAAATTTACTTCCTAAATTTTTTTATTTAAAAATTTGTTTAAAAAGATGATACGGTTTTTAAAAAATTTTGAATTACAACGGAGGGATGTTTCAAGAAGGGAAAAAGGTACAGCAAAATTTTTGGCCTATTTTTTATAAATTTCAACAATGTTTCCTTTCCATTTGTTATTTCAGTACAACATATTCCTTTAAAAAAAGTTATAATAATAAAACTTTCGATTTTCAGAAGCTCTTTTCTCTAAATTGATTCTTAAACATTTTGATTGATTTGAGCTTGACTTTTCCATACTCAATCAACAAAACTTGAAGAAATTTTCGTTTTATTTGGAAAAAGACTTGAAACGTTTGACTTATAAGGACAATCAGAGACAATTGATTTCTGTGTGTCTCAAAGTATATCGTGATAATCGAAAAGTGTACTTGAATTAGATTTTTGAAGGATCCTTATTTCAAAAATTTCCAAAAACACCGATAAATAAAAAACTAAATGTACCGTCAAACCCGTACGACCCTCCGTCAAACCCGTACGACCCTCCGTCATGTTACAACACTCAATACAATCTTTATTTGAAACAAAATCGATGTGCAGTCACGGAGAAGACCTACTCTTAGGTGCCAAATAAACACCCTCCTCCCACTTGTTAATTATTCGAAAATTTTTACACCCCCAGGCCTTATTAGCCCCCCCCCCCGTTTATTAATTTTTAACACTATTTTCAGTTAGCAAGAAGAAGTCGCCTTATTTTGCTCCAAAAAGTCTGATTTTAGCCTATATTTACCTTATTTTTGGGTTTTCAGAAGTACAATTCCACCCCCCCCCCCGGCAAATAGGTCCCCCCCCCATTTATTAAAACTTTTCAGCCTCCCTTTTAATCGACCCCCCCCCATTTATTTGCCACCTAAAAGTGGCAATCCTCCCCCCTGAGTAACTTGAATCGGAAGAGCAGTGTGCATTATCACGTGTTAGGACTGAATGTGTAGAGACACCGAATTTTGTAGATTTTGGGAATGCCATACAGGACGGCGAATCATGGCTCAAAGGGTCGACTTTGCTACACTGGACCTTCTTCGAGGATGGATGGGGTTATTCAAGTTTGTAGATTTATGACGCTATTTTCAATTCGCGAAAATTGATGTTTTTTTTTTTCGGATTACGCTAAATTCAATAATCTGAACACACCAGGCTAAGTTTTAAAAAGATTTACCTAATAATATGCAATTTTCAAGCCTATCACTTGTAACTTTTAAGCTTCTAACTATGAAATGTTAAATTATTCTCTTCCACATGTCAAATGAGTCCTCTTTTAACATCTTGCACTAAACACATTCCACCCCTAGCTGCCAACTGATGACATTTGATAAGATTCTAAAATAGGAATACTTTTTGCCGATTACGTATATTATGATGAAACGGCAGCCCAAAATCTGCTCCATTCAAATTAATTTCGTACCCAGAGCCATGTGTACAACTTTTTGATATTACTGATGTACTAGATAAAATCTTTCGTTAGTTTTTATCAGAATTATCAAAAAGCGAGCTAAGGAACTGGATACGATTTGGCCTTTAAATATTATGTAATAGTTGTCAGACAGTTGCGAGTACAATATGAGAAATATGTTACGAGTTCCGAGATTTTTCTGTACAATATTACGGAATTTACAAAATATACGGAAAATCTAGAACGTGAAATATTTCCATATTGTACGAGCAAATGTCTGATAGCTGGTTTATCGGTGACACAAAAAATGCACTTTTTGTATTGGAAAAAAGCGCAGGACACTTTTGTAGCAAAGTAACGTTAAATTGCTTCTACCGCTGCGATGCAACAACAGCTTTTCATCAATCTATATTTTGTACATGTAAAATACAAGATATATTGTACTCTTTTTAATCAATCAGATCGCTTTATCAGCAACTACCTAGTCTAGCAAGCTAGACGACTAATTCAGACATAGTAGAAATAAAGCAAAAAGTAATAGAGGAACAAATTTTAGAAAAAATCCTTTAAATTTTCTCACTACGCAAGTTTCTGCGTAGCTAGTCGGGGATTCTATAAGGCCGGAATATCGGATTCTTCCAGTCGTTTTATATAAACTAAATCCCGTAACAATAATCGTATTATCATATAACGCCTATTCTACTGTATTACACGCATTATGAACGAGTCAGTCAAGCAACTACCTTCATATTCTAACTAAGGGTACAATTTGACACATCCGAGTCAGGAAACTTTGAAATTTTATCTACGTTTCTGACCAACCTATCCAACTTATACCCAAAACAACAACACTGATACCATCTAAACCACAGCCGTGTGAAATTTAACGGAGCTAAAAATGAGGAAGGGGGTATTTAACACAAAATTTCTAAAAAAAGGGAAAAAGCCTCACCCAGATGATAACAAGGCCATCTTTTCACACCTTCGACGCGTCACTTTTTTTACGTTTCAAAAAAAACAAAACTTTTTATCCTTCCGTCCGTTTTTTATCCCATTTTTTCTTGTTATATAAATGATTATCTTAATATCGATCTTTATTAGTTCTTCTTACTCATAAACCTTTTGTATAGAATCAACACAACAAAATTTTTTTTGACACTTTGGATGACATTCAAAGGAAGAATTTCATAATGATAAAGGAAGAAGGAAAAAATTTTAAAGGGAATTTTTCACCCTCGTAATTTATTTGAAATTTGAACATATGTCGCACTGAGCTTTAATTCACAGAACATTTTATTCACAAGTCAAAATAATACCCCTTGATAACTATTAAAGCCCCTAGTTTGCTATCAGAAGGGGGTTGGGACCGATTAGAAATATTGGACATGAAACCTTAAAGATTGAATTATCATTGTACCCTTGAATTTTAGCCCCACTGGGAAATTGAAATTGATTTTATCCCAACTCAAAATTAAATGTTGAAAAATTGCACTCCAAAACTATCCTACTGGATTTTAGAGCAATAGAATTTCTATCCCCATTGGGACTTCAATGGGAATTTTTATCCCCATTAAGAAAAAAAATTCTCAGGGGCTGTGAGACAGAGGGGTGTATAGATATATGTTCCCAACAAAAAGGGGTACCGGAAAAAGAGGTTTAAAAGAATGTGCAACTGGTCAGGGTACCTTTTACACCCCTCTTGAGACCTCTTAGGATAGTAGAGTAATTACATTCAGTCCGTCGGTTCAGACGGAATTTGTTACTAAATTTACCCCTACAATAAGCTCTGTGATATTTTGGCAGTAAACCTAAAAAGAAACTCTTTAGCTATCTGTAGCTATGCTTATTAGTTCCCCCAACTCCCTTCCCCTAACTTCTATGATTGATATGCCCCAGAGAGCCTTATACAGCAACCATTGAAGTAGACGATGTTATCGTCCATTACAGTGATAGTAAAGGCGTGAAAATATGGCGTTATGGCGGTATACGGAAAGAAATCGGCTGGAGAGTTTCGGAGACTGGCAAACTCTACCGACTGTAAAATCTTTTCAGCAAAAAAAAAAGTTTGCGAATTTTCTTCGTCTTTTGGCTTATTTCTTAGATAGTGATTTGTCTTCGACTTTAGCATAGTCTACCATTGAAGTTGGTGGAGGGTTATACAAACACATGTAATCATGTAAACCAAAAACATGTAAACCATCACAGTTTACGGTCAAATATTATAACGGTTGTTGAGAATCTTACTTTCAATGAAATATATTTTGCTGCATCTCGTCAAGATCTCTCTTTAGTTCTTCGGAAATGTTTGGTGTCCATCATTGATAGATTTTACGCAGGATTCCTGTGGGTAAAAGAAAAAACTGACGAGTAAAAGAAACTTTACTAGAAATATTGTGTTATTTTTTCCATCCTCGCTGAGTTGTCTGACTTAAAAACAATAGAATTCAAATCCACAGTTATGAATAAACATTGGAATCGAAATATCGCAATCTTCATTGAGACACCCCCTTCTCTCAGACCCACAAAGAACCCTTCCCACTGGAAAAATTGGCCAAAATATCGTCCCGGTGGGAAATTATACTCCAATTTTTTATCCCCACTGAAAATAATCAAATAAACCAATCCTAGCTACAAAATACGATGCTTTTATTCCCATCCCCATTGAATTTTCTGACTCGAAAGCAAAAGAATTGAAATCCTGAGCCATGAGTTTCAGTCCGTTGTTTTTATCCCCAGTGGCTGTAAAAATCCTACCGGGTCTGTGAGAAGGGGATGTATTGAGATTCATATTTATACCAACTATGTTATTTTTACCCCCCCCCCCCCACTGGCTGTAAAAACCCTACACTAACCAGTAAAATGTTGCTGAGGCTCGGCTGTTCTGATTTCTATTTAGCACTTTGAGCCAAATTGTTCTTATCCTGTTTTATTTTAGGGGGTTAATTAACCTAATTTTTAATACTTTGTCCCTTGAAACAGAGTAATTTCAGGCTCAGCATTGTTCTTATTTTTTTGGCAATTGTTCTTATAGAATTTTTCTTATAAAAAAAGTGTTCGGGTTTGTCTGAAGGCACTAGAAAACTTGTTCGAATTAGAGAAAAATTCGAGTTTCGGATGTTTGAGTTATGGAGACCCCGTGAGCTATGTTTGTTTCCTTTCAATTTGGACATCAGTCTAAAGTACAGTGTTTGGGAACATCAACTGGCAAAAGGGGCTCAAAAGGGGGACATCCTGAGTGACGTCATATCAAAATTAGAGAATCCATTAATAAACATATTCTTTACAAAAAAACAACAAGCAAACACCAACAACCAGACAAGACAACAAACTTATCACCAACATTGACAGACGTTTTTAAATAAAAAGGTTTTCATAATTTTCAAAAGAAACGAAAAACTTGTTCCTCTTATTTGCTTGCGATTTTTAACGAAGATTTGAAAATTTATAAACCAAGTCAAGGGGCTATACAAGTTACTCTCAGGTGCTATAATGAAACTCACCTTATTAATATTTAGAATTCTTTCTAACGCTGGACCTCTAAATTTTTATCGCCTGTGGCCTGGAACCTTTTTAAAGATGTCGCACTTTTTAAGGTGTCAAACGTCCAGGGAGGGGAATACCCTCAAAAGACCTAAGAAATCCAGAGATTCCCTTAAAAGTAAACAAAATTCCAAAACGGAAATCCAAGAAGGGATGTCAAAAAATCCAGAAGCTTCTTACAAAACTAGCTTTCATCAAGTTTAAATTTTTAGTCAACAGAGATTGAAATCATTCTTTGTCTGAATCTTTAAGAATATGAATTAAATGGAAAGGATTCTCCCAAAAAAGCTTTGTATCCAAGGTGGTCAGTATAAAGAAAATTAACAAGTCCCCGATGCAAAAACGCTCCCACAGGAAGAGACTAAACTAAATCTAAAGCACTTTATTACACGTTTTTTTATAAGAAAACACTTTATAAGAATGCCCATGATGAAAATGACTAAAAAATTAAGAATAATGCTAAGAATATCACCATGATGGAATTTTGCTACTCAAGCTAAGAATGCCATTTTTAGATCATTGTCAATTACCCCAAGTAAGGCTCAGTCCTTTCACAAAAATACCATTTTATGCTTGAGACGTATGTACTAAATGATGAATCTAGTCTGAATTAGGATCCTAACCTAAGAATGCTGTAAGAATATTTCAGGATGATTTTCCCAAACAAGTTAAGAATATCCATGATGAAATGGATTTACATCATTCTTATAAAAAAAAAGCGTGTAGCACAGAATATTACCCCCGGTAATTCCAAGGAGCAAATTCCTAGAATCTGAAAATTGACGTGGCCGTGCTAAAAAAATAGCAAGAAGTTTGGAAACGATCAACAGCAAGCTAGCATCAGATCCCGAAACTGCGGAAAATTGATTTGGATGCTTCCACGAAAAATATTACAAATCTGATGTAAATCATGTGCTATCTTGTTGTTTCGTGTATATCAGAATTTGTCAGTTTTCGTAGTTTTCCCCTCTAATAAACCTGAGTAAATCTGTTGTTACCAACGATTCAGTGCGTAAAGTAAATGAAGAAAATGGGGGTCATGGATTAAATTTCGACTACCTAATGAGAAATTATATATTTGCGCAGCTCAAAATTATAAAACTACTAAAAAATAATTTCAACGCTTATGCAACTACTCTTTATGCAATCATTTTAAAACAACAGTGGGAATATCTTCTTATTTTGAATGTTCAACCTTCTTTAAGGAGCCCTTTGTATGAGGTCATAACTCGGATTTTTCTATAACTCGGGTTTTTTATAACTCAGGTTTTTTATAACTCGGGTTTTTTATAACTCGGGTTTTTTAACTGGGATTTTCCAGGCCTCTGAAATAAACAGGCATGAACAAATAGACATTGTAAAGACTTCTTCGCAATGAAATCTTTTTCAATCAAATGAAATTACAGATATCATATTCCTTTACACAATAGATAGGCTAATTTGAGCGTACAAACTTTCGCAAGATCAAAAAATTGCTAAACTTACAACATAAAATTTAGAATTTTCAAGGAAAAAATATTTCACCAGGAAAACTCGAGCTGTTTGATAAAGGACGATATTTATCATATGAAAATTGGCTAAAAAATGAAAAATATTCATTGAATCCAATGCACTATTTTTGCTTTACGGGAAATTTGGGCTGAAGTTCAATATGCTTAGCAAAATTTAATATTCAGCCTCAAATTATGCTTGGTTATATGCTTCAATTATGCCTGATTTTTTATTTTAAACTTTAAATTTTAACGATAATTATTCTTATTTTTACGTTTAATATTTTTAAAGATCATTACTTCAATGTGTTTAAGTCAAAATACTCCACCCCCTGTCTCGTTCATCCCATTTTAAAATTTTAATGGTGAATTTTCCCATCTTCGAGCTATGCATTTTAGGAGCCGTCCACAGTACGTACGTACTAAAATGTCGAAAATCGAATACCTCCTGTACGCAAGAGTACGCAAGCGGCTATACCCCCTCCTGGTAAGTACGTACTTTTCCATTCACCCCCCCCTCCACTCAGTTGAAGAAAATTTCGTACGCAAGCATACGCTTTTGAGAAGACCCCCTCCCCTCCCCCTTAGTGCGTACGTACTATGTGGACGGCCCCAAATATTGTATCGAGAACTTTCATCGAACTCAAATACAACACAAAAAAATTCAAAAATCTATAAAATAAGAACTAAAATCTATTTAAATGTATTACCAAAATCTCTCACGCTCTTTATAAGAAAAACGAAGATAAAAAGCTTCCAAAATTAAAAACAGTTCTAGAACAATGCTGGGTCTAGATTGCCTGAATATTTTAAGCAATGTATAAAAACAGTAAAATAAGTAAAAATAGTAGTAAAAACAGGGTATTACCCTTGAAATAAGAATAGGATAAGAACAATTTGAGGCACAGTGCCAAAAAAGATAAGAACAACCGAGCCTCATCAAAAATTTACTGGTTCTTATAATAAAGACAGGATTGTATTAATTTGATTGGACTTAGTAGATTTAATATGGTGATTGCAATAAATTCGTAAGATTCGGTGGGAATTCAATTCGGCGAGTTCGAAGGCACTAAAATGGATAAAAATTATTATATAATATATAGGAACAGTCTCTTTAACTGGGACCTCTTTAACTCGAATGTCAAATTTCTACTCCCTTCAGTTGACAATGCCATAACCAGACAACCAGTGTAGGAAAAGACAAATTTAAACATCAATAAAGTCCCATGGCTGACTGAGCCATTTTTTTCCAATTTCACAAAAAGCAATCACCATTTTAATCACAATATCTGGAGATACGTGAGATTGTCCTTTGATACTTAACGAAATGTTTTCATCAAAGAAGGCTGGTACTTTATTTTTTGTATTATTCATATAACTTTCAAGCCTGTTCAAAATCTTGGTACCCCATTCAATAGATGTGAAGCTTTCCAGTTGCAGTTTCCCAGTTTCGATCTCCATAGCAACTTCATGAAACAAACATGTTTTCAACACATAACTTGTGATTAATTTGTCGACACTTTTTGTATCGACATGTGTGAATGCGGGGCATATTCTTGAATCACGAACAAACTTCGTCAATTTATACCCATCCCGAGCACATTGAGGCAACTGTTGAAAAATTGCTGCCTCAACAAAAGAGTATGACTTTCTCCATATAATGCTTTTATCTTGCTCATTGACAAATTCCGAATCTACCTTCTTTGACACGAGAAGGTTCTTTCCTATCTCTGAATCTAATTCAAAATGATTCTGCAAAATTTCAAAGCTTTTGGAATTTTCAATAACCCCTTTCTCCTTAGGAAGGATAAGCGTGGGAACAAGGTCCACTGAAATATGAAGTCTTTTGATATTTGCGCTATTCCAAATTAAATTGATTGTGGATATAAAGCTGACACCACCTGTATGTAAAGAGTCATCCTCCCACCACGGCCTGGTAAAATACAAATCTTTCCAAATATCTTCCTTCTTGAATGACGAGGCAAAGATTTTCCAAAGCTGAGCAGCAATTTTTCTCGAGGATAGAAATGATTCTTCGTCAATAAAATCTGAAAGGTTTGCGATATCACTGCTACTAATTATTTTGATTTGCTTCAAATTGGAAACGTTCTTCGTTAAAATTTCATATTGTTCTGGTTTTAAATTAAACTTGAGTTGGCACAGAAAATCGATTTCGTCCAGAACTCCAATTTTTGTGCCTTCAACATTACTACCAGAGAGAATTGGCGTGAATGGGAAATCTTGATCATTCCCGCACTTCGAAATGCGGTCTAATAATTCACTAAACTGCCGTTGTATTTCGTCGTTTTCAATCTGAAGCATTTTATCACGTTCTTTGAAAGCATCCATAATACGTGGCTTCTGACCATTTTTTGCATTCAAAATCATTTCGTTTTCTTTCTCTTTTAACCACACCTTCCAACTATCGTTTGTCAACGAAATACCTTTTCTAGGTGGTGGTGCGTCTTTGGTTGACACATTAATGTTATTAGAGGAACATAATTTTTCAATCTCACTAACCAAGCTATCAAAACCGGTCAACATTGCAACTGTGATCAATCGGTCTGAAAGGGCGGAATCTATTGGTGCCAACTTTTGGTGTTTTCGCCAAAACACCTTGAAGACCTTTGTATCTCCTGTAGAAGCAGCATAGATGATTGGCGTATCGCCAAAACAATCCTTGGCTTCAATAACAGCACCATGTTTTAATAGGGCTTTAGCAATCTTGTAGTAATCATTGATCTTATTACTTGCATGGATAGATGCAGCGTAATGCAAACAGGTCATATCATCTGGATAAGTCATTTGTACATCAGCTCCTTTTTCCAAAAGCACTTTGCAAAACTCCAAACCTGATCTCATAATTGATTTTATCAATGGAGTTAATTGTTCATTGTCTCTTTCGTTGACATCAATATCATGTAGTTCACACAGGTATCTTAAGACAGATTCTGATCGCCTTTGATGACTTTGATTTTCAACGAAAGTATGAATCAACGATAAACCATCGCTTCTTCTTAAACAGCACTTGTGGCAAGTGTTAACAAGATACTTGAACACATCTAAAGATGGCAGCCAGCGTGGTGAAGATACACAATATTCCACCAACGATTGATGAGATCTGTTTCTAAGATTCATATCTCCACCATAAGTCTTTAATAATTGAAAAAGAGACTCGACTTGATTTATAGGGGTTTCTAACGGTATAAAATACAATATCTCAAACATTGCATTTTGTATTTGATCTTTGGAGATTCTTCCAGTTTCTAACATCATTTTCATTACAGCGTAATTCCGATTCAAAGCGGCCAACGAAAACGGTGTTTTTCCACCATTGTCCTTAACTTTAAAGTCAGCTCCAAGGTCTACCAAATCGGTAACGAAGGTAATATCAACGTCACGTTTCAGCGTATCGTCCTTAATAGCACGGTGTAGAATTGTCTCATTATTCGGCGACATTTGTGCGTAGATCAGATTTGAAGGATGTTGTAGTAATTCCAAAGTGTTTTGACCAGTTTGTAGAAACTGTTTACGACATTCACCTTCAGGGAATTCCTCAACACACATCTTTACGAACTTGCCAAGGATTTCTATCTCCTTTTCACTTCTCCCCACTAGAAATACAAAAAGAGAAACATTTTGAACGCGAGAGTTAAAAAAAGTTTGAAAAAAAATTCAAAACAAAATGGTTTTAATTACCCATTAAATCTTAGCACTTTTTGTAAAAGAAGATAACGCAACATATCATTAACGTCTTTTTAAAGTTTATAGCGTCATTTTTGCGATTACTATATGTAATCGCACGATGAGTTATTTTTTCTTCTTTGGCGCGCCTTCAAAGAGAGCAATTAATCGTTAATTGCATCCTGTAGAGAGCAATTAATCGTTAATCACACTCTTCAATGAGGCGCCAATATTTACAAAATTGATTTTAATGTTTTTTCTTACATTTTTTTTGCATCGAACGTTTTAATTGCATTCGAAATTTATTTTGTGAGAAAGAAAATCAATAAACAACAATAAAAGAAAGACATAAAGAGAAGAGAATGATATAAAACTCTCAGTGTAATTTCTGTAATTTACTTTCCTAACTGGGAAAAAGTAGTGAAAGCCATTGTGCGATTAGCTCGTAATCACATAATAACTCGTACAATTCGAAAATTGCACTCGTGATTTTTTTGTTTCGAATTTTCCTCGTCGTTTCGGACTCGGAAAATTAATAACAAAAAAATCACTCGTGCAATTATATTCGAATTGCACTCGTTATCATGCGATTAGTACTAGTAATCGTATGGTTTGGAGTGCAATTAACGATTAATCACGAGTAACAAAAAGGAGAAAAGAGTAATTTGCACGAGTCCGAAGGACGAGTGCAAATTACGGTATTTTCTCCTTTGTTACGAGTGATTAATCGTATTGCACGACAAAACATACGATCCGAGGTAATCGTCATAATAATCATTAGTAAATCATAGTTTTTTTTGTAAACATTCGAAAACCTCCTTTTTTTCTTTTGTTTAAAAAGAAAACATTGCAGTGTAATTTTTCTTTGTTTTCAATTAAAAGAAGCTATTGTAACGTAACATTTCTTTGTTCCTTTTTATATTGAAGAAAAAAAATGTCTTTGTTTTTTATATATAGTAAAAAAAATCTCTGACAGGACTTGGGAGAAAAAGAAAGGGGACAAATGTCCCCCCGCCGAAGAGTGCAAAAAGTGGTAATAGTGCAATTAACGATTAATCGCACTCCTCTAAACCAATCAGATTCGAGTAATTTTGCACGGCTGACGATTACATATACTAATCACATGATAACGAGTGCAATTCGAGAATAATTGCACGAGTGGTTTTTTGTTATTAATTTTCCGAGTCCGAAAGGACGAGGAAAATTCGAAACAAAAAAAATCACAAGTGCAATTTTCGAATTGTAAGAGTTATTATGTGATCACGAGCAAATGGGTTTCAATACTTTTTCTCCATTAAGAAAGTAGATTACATTGGGCGCGTTCACACTGGAAAGTTTACCTAATTAAATCTATTAAAGTTAAACAAAGAGATTTATGATGGATGAATACACTGGTTTATCACAGTTTTTTGTAGGTTCACGAGATCTATTATAACACAGTAATTGATTTTGCTTAAGGCTTCTTATTGGTTGATTTTTTATTGAGAGTTTCGATTTCACCTGTGATTGGTTGATATTGGTATCCATACATCACTTGAAATCCGCAAACATATTTGTTCTAATGGTTTTACTCATTAACTGCATTCATCTTACACATCAACAACACCGTTTGCACTATTTCTAATTTTTTCCTCAGTTCATTCGTTTTTGAAATCGTAAAACTTTTTGTTCACTGCACGCAATCTT